>NC_058134.1:41829541-41842869 GCF_016433145.1 Gracilinanus agilis
ATGCCCATACTTTCCCTTGGAAATATATAGTCAATTTTGATGGGTAGTTGATCCGTGGTTGCAGGCCCAGCTCTCTTGCCTTTCTGAATATTGTATTCCACGCCTTATGGTCTTTTAGTGTTGAGGCTGCCAGATCCTGTGTGATCCTGATTGTTGCTCCTTGATATTTGAATTGTTTCTTTCTGGCTTCTTGTAAGATTTTTTCTTTTGCTTGGAAACTCTTGAATTTTGCAATGATATTTCTTGGTGTTTTCCTTTCTTGATCGAATGCCGCAGGTGTTCTATGAATCCTTTCAATGTCTATATTGCCCTCTTGTTGTAGGACTTCAGGGCAATTTTGCTGAATTATTTCTGTTAGTATAGAGTCCAGGTTTTTATTAATTTCTGGTTTTTCTGGAAGACCAATTATTCTCAAATTGTCTCTTCTAGACCGGTTTTCTTGGTCTGTCACTCTCTCATTGAGATATTTCATGTTTCCTTCTATTTTTTCAGTCTTTTGGCTTTGTTTTATTTGTTCTTGTTGTCCTGAGAGATCATTAGTTTCTACTTGCTCAATTCTAGCCTTTAGGGATTGATTTTCGGCTATAATTTTTTGGTTTTCGGCCATAATCTTCTGGTAAACGGCCATAATCTTTTGGTTTTCGGCCATAATCTTCTTGTTTTTGGCCATAATCTTCTGGTATTCCTTTTCAATCTGGTCATTTCTTGTGTTCAATTTGCTTATTAGTTCATTTGGTTTCTGAGCCTCGCTTTCCAGTTGCAAGATTCTACCTTTTAAACTGTTATTTTCTTGCCAGATCTCTTCCATTTTCCTCAAAATCTCAGATTTGAACTCTTCCATACCTTGTGAGGAGTTTTCCTTATTTGGGGAGGGTCTGGATGGTTGTTTGTTCTCCTCCTCTGTTTGCTCGGTTGTCTGGATTTTCTCTGTGTAAAAGCTGTCGAGTGTTAGAGACTTCTTTTTTTTGTTATTATTCTTTCTCTTCTGAATTTCCTGTAACTGATTAGCCATCATTAGCCCAGCAGCTTCTCAGGTTTATCCTCGCGCTCAGTGTCTGTCAGAGATCTATTGCCTCCTGAGGTCTGAGTTCTAGTTTTTTCCAAGGTCAAGCCCCCTGGTGGATTCCCTTGCTTGATCCTCTGCAGGAGGTTCCTTTACAAGTCTCAGGGAGCTACTTCCACAGTTGTATACCCGTCTGCACTGGTTCCCCACTTAGGCTTTAGTTCCTGGCTGTGTCTGCCTCCACCCACACCTCTGCTCAGCCGGCACCCACGCCTCTGCTCAGCGGGCGCGCGCCCCGCGTCCACTCCCTGCTCCCGCGCGCTCAGATTTCGCGTGCGTTCTTGACTTAATGGGGTCCTAAGTCTTGCTGCTCTCAGGAACAGGTCCCGGAGCTGCCGATGACTTGATGGGTGCCCCAAACTTGCTCTATTTCTTTTTAGCTGGGTTCGGAGCTATAGGTGAGTGTGGAGGGGGTGGGGGTGGGGCGGTTGCTCTGCCCGCGATTGAGTGAGTGAGAGCCCTTTTTAGCCTGGAAATGTCTCGATTCCACGTACCTTCCACGCTGTGCCCTGTTGTGGGGTTCCTCCGTTCGTCTGGACTTGTTTTTATGTCCCCTTGAGGAGTTTTGTGTGTTTTGGTCAGGAGAGGTTAAGAGCTGCTTCTTACTCTGCCGCCATCTTAACCCGGAAGCTGAATGGCTCTCCTGACTATATTCTTACCAAAAATGCCAGCCAAAATAGCATCAAGATTCTCCATGAAGACCAAATCATAGTCCTCTAACTAGAACATATGGTCTCTTGTTTTCACAATATGATCAGATACTCCTTCCAGAGAGAAATCTATTTTCTATTTTTTAACATCCTCTACTTTACCTAATCCAGTCAAAGGAATACAGTTGATATTTATAAACACTTCTGGACTTTATGCAGAAAATGAGTCATTGACTGAATTTGTCAAGCATTTATTAATTACTTACTATGTACCAGTCATAGCATTGCTAAGACAAAAGTGAGGCAGTATGTGCTTCTAAGGAACTTATATTCTGATAGGGGAGAAATTAGTTAAATATGAATGTGTGGTGTGTGCATGCCCACACAGGAAATTCCCCCTGTAGTGACCCCCTCCAGTGAAAAATACTCCACAGGCAGTTTGTGACACAGGCCTGGAAGTCACAAGAATGATTGGGGCTAGATAGAAGGATCTGAGAGTCATCTGTATAGAGGTGAATTCATGGAAGGTGACAAGATTATTTAAAAAGAAGAGGAGGGCCCAGCCTTAGGGTTCATCCACAACTTGTGGACTTAACATGGATGATGATACAGCCAAGAAAACTGAGGAGAACTAGTCATACAGGTAGGAGGAAAAAAATCCCAGAGAGAAGAAAGACTATTCAGGAGGATAAAGTGGTAAGCATTGTCAAATGGTTCAGAAATGTCAAGAAGCATAAGGATTGAGAAAAAGCCATTAGATTTTGGGATTATAGATCACTGGTAACTTTGAACAGAACAGATTTAGTTGAATAAATAATAAACAGATTGAAAAGTGCAAAGGAAATGAGAGGAAACAAACAGTGTAGATGGCTTTTTTTTTTCTAGGAGTTTAGCTAAGGGAAAGAGAAAAATACAATAAAAGCTAGCAGGGATGTAGGACATAGTGAACTAAAAAAAAAATTAAAGATGGGAAAGGGTTAGGCATGTTTGTTGGCAGTGGGACGCAATGTGTAGATGAAGGAAACTGAATACTGGAGAGTGCAGAGGGCCAATATTTGGGACATTTACCTACAGAAGACAGGAAAGGATGTGTAGAAGGGTTGGCCTTGCTTTGCAAAAAGAGTCACCTTTTTCACCAGAAGCTAGAGTAAAGGAAGAGATCATAAAACCATAGATTTAGAGATAGAAGGGAAAGTCAGAGTCACCTAATTCAATCTTCTCATTTTACAGATGAGGAAACTGAAGGTGCAAAGTTAAGTGACTTGCTTAGGGTTACACATCTAATAAATATCAGAGGAAGGATTTGAACTCAGTTCTTCCTGATTCCAAGATGGAGAAGAAGGATGCAACAAGGATGTTAAGATGCAGGAGAGGGAGTCTGAGGTGAATGACCTCAATGTTGTTGAACTCTGAAGCAGTGCCCTCAGATGAAGAGAAAGGCTATGGTGACTTGGGAGTTTTGAGAAAATGTGTGGAACAGCCCCATGGGGAGAGGGGTAAGAAATCTATTAGGCAGTCAAAGGTCTGCCTGCTTGGACTGAGGGTGCATTGAAATAAAATGACATAACTTTGTAGTGGACCCAGGAAGCAAGTTTCACAAACTCCTCCAGCTCTACGTAGCAGCATGTGAACAGAAACAAAGACATGATAGGAATAATCCAGGGCTGGGGCTTGGAAGGAGGTGAGTCCATAACAAGGGAGTAGGGGTTTCAAGAGTAGGATAGTGTTGAGGTGAACTGGTTCACCAAGGGATGAGGTTGAGAAGGGAAGAGAATACAGACAGAATAGGAGGAGTCTCATCTGAGGACATAAAATTCAGTGTGGGGGAAGCAGAAAGATTTCGGAAAAGAAGGGCATAGGGAGAAGTGGAGTGATAAAAGATTATGATAAAATGACGGAATTTCAGAATTCTTGAATATAGAACTGGAACACTTGTGAATAATGGCAGAATCACACATTTGATCATCCTTCCCTGTAGATGTGATATAGTTGAGGGAGTGTGCTATGGGAGATAAGCAGATTAAAAAACTGGAAAGTCAAATTATTTTAGGTAATATTAATATGTATATTGAAATCTTCTATTATGAAGGTGGGAATTGGAATGGAGAGAGAACTGTGAGCCAGATATTGAACACATTGGAAAGAGGAAGAATGTCCCTAGGGGCTGGTACAAAACAATTAGTGGGATCTGGACCAGGCTTGTATAATGAGATTAAATCTACCTTGCCCATTCTCAAATCTAATCACCAAAAGTGTAATCAACTCCACTTAACTCACAAGTTTGGAGGTCTGTGGCCCACATGTGCTAGAGTGGGTGATGAATCAGAATTTACTAACTGCCTCCTGGGCAGTTCTAAGAAAAGCGGCTGTTGTGACTGGACACGTAAACTAGGAGGAAGGCACAGAAAGTGACGCATAAGAAGCCCCTTTAAAAGAGAGTTCAGTGAGTTCAGCTGGGCCCTCTTCTGGTTCGTGTCTTGGATCTGAAGAAGCTCTTCTTGTTCTGGACCTGGGACCCTAAGACCTGGGTGAGACTGTTCTTAAATCTTTCCTTTGGAATTTCACGTGGTGGGTGTAAAGACTGAATCTTCCTGAACTTCTCTTAAGGAACTTCTCTTTCAAAAGAGACTGTGACTGAAGCTTTTGCTTCATTTGCCTCCGGGCCCTCCAGGCCTCTGACTTTTCTACCTTGGGCTCAAGGCTGAGTCTCCCTTGACTGAAGACTAATTAGATCTGTCTGGTTAAACTAGGGGCCAGAATAAATTACCTAATGTGTTAGGTTACTTATCCTATCTTATCCTCTTTCTGATTTTCTTATTTTCTCTACCTCTCCTCATTTGTAAATAAACTTCCATAAAGGTCATTTAACTTGAGGTTATTCTTTAATTGGGGATTGATAATTCTTCAATTCCCTGGCGACCAAACCTCTTAAT
This sequence comes from Gracilinanus agilis, assembly GCF_016433145.1. Classification (NCBI taxonomy): domain Eukaryota; kingdom Metazoa; phylum Chordata; class Mammalia; order Didelphimorphia; family Didelphidae; genus Gracilinanus; species Gracilinanus agilis. Next base: position 41,834,188 of record NC_058134.1, read on the forward strand.
ATCCACCTATCCAAACCCCTTTTACTCCTAACATAAGCTTGAATACAGAGAATCTTAGGTGAGAAGAGGTTGTTGAGTAACAGCTGAACAAGGAGAGTCTAAAAGGGCAATGGTGGGCAACTGTATTCTGACTTAGTCACTTGGAACAGTGAGTCAAGGGGTAGGAAAGAAGGTGCAATCAATGCTGGTAAGGATGACCTAGAAAGCAGTATCAAGAGATATCAAGGGGCAGCTGGGTAGCTCAGTGGAGTGAGAGTCAGGCCTAGAGACAGGAGGTCCTAGGTTCAAACCCGGCCTCAGCCATTTCCCAGCTGTGTGACCCTGGGCAAGTCACTTGACCCCCATTGCCCAGACCTTACCAATCTTCCACCTATGAGACAATACACTGAAGTACAAGGGTTAAAAAAAAAAAAAAAGAGAGATATCAAGAGAAGACAAGTCTCAGTGCCAGAAGATGGAAGGAGAAAGAGGAAAAGGACTAATAAGTTTGTTAATTATAGAGTTAGGTAACCAGAGGGTATTATAATACAGATTAGCTCTAATTTCATCAGATAAGAAGAATTTCCTTGTGGAAAAGATTGGGATTGGGGATTATAGACAGATAATTTAGAATTCGGGTACATAGACCAATAATCAATATATTTCCTACCTTTCTGTTTCCTTTTCCTTTCCCTGAATCTCTATAGTTAAATAAATAGGTTTTTTAAAAAATAACTGATCTCCAGCTAAGTTCCTCAACTGATATCAACGGAATCTCCCTATAAGTAATAGCTTATCAATAACTATCAACACCTATTAATAATAGATCAATATTCCCCATAAGAGTATAATGAAAGGGGCAGGTAGGTCTGAAGTAGAACCCTGTAGGGGGATAGTTAAGATGAGTTAATCAGGGATTGGGCAGCAGGGTTAAGAAAGACAGGGTTTGTTTTCTAGGAGTTGTAAGGTTCAGTATCACTACGAGATAAGCATCATTGAGAGTAAGAAGGGGTTTGCTCATTGTTAGGGAATGAGTCAGAAGATCAGTGGATGGGAGGAGATCCACTAATGAAGGCAGAGATTAGAAGGCTCAGTCTCTTCTCTGCCCTGGTCCACAGTCCACTTGTAAGTAAACTAAATGGCCAAATCTCATTTATAATACCATTTCAAACCTGCCTTTAGCTATATGGAGCCAGTTGCAGAAATTTCTTAAAATTATTGCTTGAATTGAAATTTTAAAATGCTCCCTTTGTGTGAAGGAAAAAATAAAGTCTGTTCTAAGGTTTAATGTTAAAACTCATAATATAATTTAAATCACAAGATCTTTTTCTAGGCTCATATTTTTAATAACAATATACATTCTTTCCAAATACATCAAATTTTGTGGCCTGTGATCATTAAAATTGAGAAGAAGCATACATTACCTGTCTCTTGCAGTAGCCTTCCCCTTTACCATATCCTTCCAGACCCAAGGTCTGTATGTTCAGTGAATGCAACCGGGCCAGGGTTTCTACTGTAGCCACATATAAGGCTGCTCGTTCTGCTGGGCTAATTTCAGAAAGAGAGAAATCACGAAAGATGCGACCCTACAAAACCAATACAACAGATAGATCATTAAAAATTTCATTGCTCATCATAACTATGTCATTTCACTAATGATCACTAAATTTCCTTCAGAAACATTTGGGAGAACAAATTTGTAATCAAATCCAGCATCCTTTTCAGAATTTATTCTGGAAATATTACTTTCAAATATTGACTTAAAAAGAATTTTTTGTTGTTCAGGAAGAAAATGATCTTTAAAAGAAAAAAAAATAACAAGTTCAGAAAAACAATCTACAACTATAATCTTTCAGTTCTATGCTTTAATGCAATGACATTAAATTTTTTTTTCATTTCAAAAATTGTTAGTTCCTTATTTGGGAATTAGTTAAAAAACAACACTGTCATAATCTTTGAAAATTCACTATCATCTGAGTAAAATTCTCCCCCTCCATCCCCATTATTATATTTCACAGATCTATACTGACACCTAGAGGATAAGGTAAGATTTAGGCAATTTTTAAAAAAATAGACAATTTGTTCTAACATTTGACTTTGGAACCCAGCCATACTACTGTTGGGTTTGTACCCCAAAAAGAAAATAAGGATAAAGGCTGGTAAAAAATATTTATAGCTGCACTCTTTGTGCTGGCAAAAAATTGGAAAATGAAGGGATGTTCATCGATTGGGGAATGGCTGAACAAATTGTGGTATCTGATGGTGATGGAATATTATTGTGCTGAAAGGAATGATGAACTGGAGGAATTCCATGTGAACTGGAAAGACCTCCAGGAATTGATGCAGAGCAAAAGGTGCAGAACCAGGAGAACATTGTACACAGACATTATGGCACAATCGAATGTAATGAACTTTTCTACTAGCAGCAAAGCAATATCCCAGGACAATCCAGAGGAACTTATGAGAAAGAATGCTATCCACATCCAGAGAAAGAACTGTGGGAGCAGAAATGCAGAAGAAAAAATATGACTGACCATGTAGTTTGATTAGAGTTTTTATGTTAAAAGACCACTCTACCGCAAATATGAATAACATGGAAATAGGTTTTGAACAATGATACATGTATAACCCAGTAGAACTGCTTGTCAGCTTTGGGGGGGGGGGGAAGAAAGAGTGTGTGTGTGTGGGACAGAATTATGAATCATGTAACCATGGAAAAATATTTTAAATTAAAACAATAAAAAAAATTGACTTTGGTCCCAGTATTTTTTTTTAGTTAACGTCCAAGGGAAAATCAGAAATAAGTTTTGGTAGCATGACAGATAAAAGTTTAAAACCAGGGGGAAAATAGCCATAGATAAATCAAAGGACACAAATAGTTAGTTTTGAATGAAAAATAAAAAGCAATTGTAAATAACCATATGAAAAAATGGTCCACAATCACTAATAAGAGAAATTCAAGTTAACTCTAAGATTTTATCTTATACCTCCAAGACTGATAACATATAAAATTTATAAATGGATTGTAGAGGTTGTAGGAAGAGAGTCACACTCATGATCATTGATGGAATTGTGAAAAGGTTTAACTATTCTGAAGAAACATTTGAAATTTTACTAGAAAAATCGCTAAATTTATAGCAGTACTATTTTTAGGGAAACAAAGAACTGGAAACAAAATGAATGCTCACGGATTGGGGATTAGTTGAACAAATTATGATATATTAATATAATAGAATATTATTGTACTACAAGGAACAACTAGTATGAAGAATTCAGAGAAACCTGGGAATATCTGTATGAACTAATCCAAAGTAGAGTAAACAGAAATAAGAGAACAATTTACACACTGGCCACAAGAATGTAAGAGAAATAACATTAAAAGGTATTAGGATTATGATCACTGCAGTGACCAATCAAAGCTCCAGAAGTGAAATATACTTTCTTTCTCTCTGAAGGGAGGTAGTAGATTACAGGTATGGAAAGAGGTGGACGTGGCTAGACATGACCAATAGATTTTGTTTTGTTTAACTTCACTTCTTTGTGACAAAGAAGAATTCAATTGGGGAGTCCTTAGGAAGTGATATGTATGTAAAAAAATCAATAAATAGTTAAACAGAAAGGAAAAATAACCTCCTGAATTATCTAATTTTTAAAGAAATGTTTCCCCTCAGCAGCAGCTAAAATAACCCCAACTGTTTGATCCTTATCCTGAATAGCAACAGGATAATAGTGTGCATACTGGTTTACCTGTACATGTTCCATCACATAAAATTCGGTTCCAATCACAGAAACATCCTTGCAGTACAGTAAAGGCTTAGGGACCGGAAATCCATTAGAAAACAAGGCTTTCTGCACCCGGAATTCTCTGTCAATCTGAATAGAATGGATTATTCAACATTCAAAATCCTAATGTCAAAATCCTCTTGACATATAGTTCATCATTTTTTTCATGACAACGTTTAAATACTGTAGCTTCTGAAACAATGCAGTGAGGAGGGAGTGGGGAGAGAGAGAGAGAGAGACATAGAGACAGACAGAGAGAGAGACAGAGAGAAACAGAGAGAGAGTGAGAGTGAGTGCAAGCTGGTTGTGGAGAGAAAGGATTTGGATGAAAGTTAAAAGCCTCTGGGTGACCTTATCCTCACCACTCTGCGAGATCAAGTTTCCTCATCTGTAAAATAATAGCCAGTGGTAGATTATCATGAAGGGCCTTTCCAGTCTAAATCTATGTTCCTAAAAAATTTAAATGTATTCTTATTTCTAATTTGTCCACTACATAAGAATGTTTATAGGATTACATTACTCAAGATTACCTAGGATAATAAGTCATTTTCCAAGAATGTTACAGCACTAAGTTTTCCTTCTAAGGGTGGTCTTGGTTCCCAAATTACTAAAACTATTGAAAATTATGAAGTTGATTCTTAATTGGATAATCAAGTAGAATTCCATTTAATAAATACCAGTATAATATTCAAGCCAATTTAAGTCAATTGTGAGAGTAGGGTGTGGGAGAAGAAAGGTGCCATGTGGAAGGTATCCAAATTTGTAATCTCATTTGTGTAGAGAATTTCTGGTATAGACAAAGATCAACAACTTTTGTGCATTTCATAATCTTGGAGAACTGCCTGGGGGTTCTGAGAGATGATGATTTATTCAATGTTACATGGATGTTTCTAACTCCTAGACCAACCTCCTCTCCACTATAGTAATTTGCTTCTTGAACCAATACAAAGCCCTGTTTTGTGCCTTTCTCACAGGTCTGTGATAATTTTGGTTGAGCTCTCCAGCTCTTTATAACCTAAGTAATTTAATATTAACATATTTTCTAGCTGTCTGGGGTTAGTCTCTTAGAGCTTGTAAATCAAATCAAGTGAATTTTTTTTTTTACAATCAAATCAAAATTGTTTATTGACTAATCAAAAGAAAATAAAGGGGAAGAAGCTCTCTTTCTCCCTTGGCTTCTACAATATTACCCTTCCTTGGTTCTCCTTTTACCTCAGTGTAAGTTCCATATGTCTTCTTTCTACCTCTTCTTTCTCCTTCCCTCCAAATGACGGTATTTCCCAGGACTCTGTTTCTGGGTTCATATCCCTACTCTGACACTTAGCTAGTTTTGTGATCAAGGACAAGCTAATTAATCTTTTGAACTTCATTGGTAAATTGGGGATTAAAAACAGCTGAGTCTATGTTGTAGAGTTTTTGTAATAATTTTGAATGCAACCTCTACTCACATGACTTTACCTCTGATCTCAGACTCCTTTGTAAGTTCTAGGTCCAGCAGTTTTCCCAGTTCCTATTAGACATCTCCACCTCTATTTTCCTAATATCTCAGAGTCAACAAGTGCAGAACCCACTCTTCCTCCTCTTCCTGACGTCAACATTCCTATTAATACTAGTACTAGTTAGTTATTAGTACTAAGCTATTCTATATACTGTCATGATACTAATCAATGAATAATTGTTAATATTAATTAGTACTACTAGTTCACATTGCCATTGTTTTATAGTTTACATAATGCTGTCCTAACTACTTCTCTGAAATAGGTAGTAGCTGGATTATTCTCTTCTGCCCTATATCACATGGCTAGAACTGGGACTTGAGCCAGGTTGGTTTCCAATTTCATTGCTATTATTTCCAGGTTTTACAAAGCCATTTCCCCTTTCACCCAGAGTTGAAATACTGGTTTCACCTTTAGCTCCTCTTTCCTTCATTCTCCCCAACGCACCTACTCTCCTAAGTACCATCCATTCTGCTTTTGAAGTATTAATGAAATCTGTTCTTTCTCCTCCATTGCCATTGCCACCAACATCCTACTTTACTAGGTCCTCATCTGTTGTCTAGACTACTGGGTCACCTGCCTCAAGTCTGTCCAGTTAGCACACTGCTGCTAGAATAATTTTGTGAGAACACAGCTAAAATCACCTGTCCTGAATTAGGAGCTTCAAGGATTCCTAATTGCTTACAAAATAAAGTTTGACTTTCTGTGATTTGGTTGTCTCATCTTCTTTCCTCATCTTCTTTCCCACCTCTCCTCTAGCATACACTCTACACCACAGCTAATCTGAGCTACTATCTGCTTCATTAATATTCCCCATATATTTCCATCTTCTTGTATTCACTCACACTCTTTTTTCTGCTTAAAGTTTCCTTCTCCAGTTTTGGCTAAGTTAGCTGTCTTTGAGAGTCCTACGCCAATTTAATTTCTCTCAAAAATGTATCCAAAGACTCCCCTGATTATCATGGACAAAAGAAATGTTTTTGGTTTTTTTTTACCTCTGACCTCCCATAGCACTTTGTACTTTTTTTATTCCATAGCTTTTTGTTTACTTGCTTCATTTTCCCTACTGGACTATAAACCCCGTGAGATCAAGAATTCTCCATTTTCAGGCTCTCCAGTGTCTAGCATAGTGTCTCAAACATAGTAATAAAATGAGAAGTAAGTTTTGAGGAAGTGGATGGCTAAAACGATCTTCACAAGTCTTTGCCAACCTAACAATCAACCTCTTTAGTGCAGATGTTGTTATTTAATAAAGTTCTTAAATGCCGTTTCTGCATTTGAACATCTCTGCTTTCAAGGGGGTTCCAAATGCATTCTTCCATTTCCTCCTCTTTTGAAAACCTGGTGTATCATTTTTTTACAAAATGATTTTTTATCATTATAATTAGCTTTAAGTCCAACTCAGACATTTGAAGAATACCTACAAAAGTCTTTGTCAAAGCTTACTTTTCATTGCTAATAAAATTAGATGAAAATCCTATTCAAGAATTTTAATTTTTCTCTTTCCGTTGGATAGTTATAAGTACAACATAAAGTCCCAGAATAATTATTCTGTTTTACCCACTTTGTCTTCAGTTTGGTAGATCTGTAACCTAACAGTTATTTAAATCCCTCTTTTGGTACCAATTAGACCCTTTCCCTGCATCTGCATCCTGGTGATTCTTTTGCACCTTGCTATTCCATAAAGGATTCATCCGTACACCACCATTTCCATAGGTTGTTTTTGTTTTTTACATTTTGTGACACATCTTCGTGTCATTTTAACACAAGTGAAACAAAAGACTAAAAGGAAAACCTATATAAATTGACCAGAACTAAGAACAAAGTTGTTGAATGATTGTTTCCTAGCCAAGATAATAGAGGGTTGGGCTATGGCTCATGGATAGTGGCTTAAAGACAACTATAAATATGAGGTTCTACCTCTGTTTTTCTCTTCCTTCATTTTTAAAATCCTTGCCTTCCATTTTGGAATCAATATTATATATTGGTTCCAAGGTAGAACAGTGGTAAGGGCTAGGCAACGGGGATTAAGTAATTTGCCTAGGGTTATACAGTCAGGAAGTGTCTGAGTCCAGATTTGAACTCAGGACCTTCCACCTCTAAGGTCTTACTCTCAATCCACTGAGCCACTTAGTTGCTCCCTGAATTATTTTTCAATGGAAGGAAGAGAGAAGCACAATTTAATGAACCTGTGAAATCGGGTGCATTTTTGTTGGCTGTGCTTAAAGAAAAAATTTCTTTAAATTTTATTTCATGAGTTTAAAATGTTCTGTTCTTCATACCTCATGTGCTTTTGGAAGGAGAGAGCCAGGTGGTTTTTTCCTGAGTACATAAGTTCGACATCCCTTCTGAAGATAAAAGGTTGGATTGGATTGTCCTGATCTAGATTAAGAGAAATGATTAATTACAAAGATATAAACACAGAATTACAGACTTTTAAGAGTAGAATAGGCCTTACGTGTCATTTAATTTAACTATCTCATTTTACTATATGCTTTCAAAAATGGTATAGAGTGATTCCATAATACGGAATGCTTTTAAAAAACAGATGTCTAAAAAAAAAAAAAACCTTTACCTTCTATCTTAGAATTGATATTATCAGTTCCAAGAAAGTAGGAATATAAGGATTAGGCCAGTGATGGCAAACCTTTTAGATCTTTTCAGAGACCATGTACCATGCCCTACCCCTCCCAGAGACCAAGTGTCCCACCCCCACTTACCCCTGAAGGGAGAGGGAGAAAGGAAGGACAGTGGCCAAAGGGGCAGGGAGACATGGTGGAGAGGGGGAAGGGAACAGTTCTGTTGGAGTCCCTCTGCCTTTCTAGTAACTAACTCTGTCAGGGACAACATGTGTGCCCACAGAGAGGTCTCTGTATGCCATCTTTGGTGTGCCATAGGTTTGCCATCACAAGACTAGGCAATTGAGGTTAAAGGACATGCACAAAGTCATACTGCTAGAAAGTACCTGAGGCCAGATTTGAACCCAGGACTTCCCCTCTCCAGGCTTGGTGCTCTAATTGCTGTGCTACCCAGCTAACTCTATATCTTAACAACTTTCAGTGTTCTCTTAGCTCTATTCCTGGCTTCCTGGACTTTGAAATTGTATCCCTACATGCCATGAACATATGCTATATACACCCCTTCATTCTCCTATATCCTGAATATAGTTTTTGAGGTTCTTTTTGTGTTCTAGCCCCCATTAGAACTTCCCAGACTAAAAGAAATACAAAGGAACTCAAAGGTCCCAAATTCTTGAGAGCAAGGACTGTCTTTTTTTTTTTTTTTTTTTTAATGTCTGTATTTGTATCCCTGGAGTTTAGCATTGTGGCTAATATACAGTAAGTGCTGAATAAATGCTTGTTCATTTAATAAAGGCTCCTTTGGACTTAATGCTCCTTTCCTTTCCTTTTTCCTTTCCTTTCCT
>NC_058134.1:41843243-41941605 GCF_016433145.1 Gracilinanus agilis
CTTCCTTCCTTCCTTCCTTCCTTCCTTCCTTCCTTCCTTCCTTCCTTCCTTCCTTCCTTCCTTCCTTGATGCTACAGTGACTTCTTTGGCATCTTAAGCCTTTCACAAAGCCCATCTTTCCAGGCTAATTATTCCTCCTAATACTTTCTACATTTAAGCCAAACTGTTCTACTTGCTGTGCCCTATAAAAGACAATCTATCAATGGGAATTCCCATTCCTGAATGCCTCCCATCCTGCTTCACCTCGAAAGAATCTCTAGCTTTTAAGACTAAGTTTGGATAACATTCGTTCCATTAAGTCTAGCCTATTCCCCTTAGGCACTAGTGGCTTCTACCCTTGCCCAGAAATTACTTCATATTTAGCTTCATTATTTGAATTCAGTTTATATATTTGTATTATCTGTGTTTGTAATTGTTTCCCCATTGTAGTTAAACTCTGAAGATGGGAGCTGATTTGTTTTTTGTCTTTGTATCTTTGGGATCCTCATACAAAGCATCTGCTCAAGAAATGTTTGTTATAATAGCCTCCTAATTGGTCTTCCTGCCTAGACTCTTTCCTATTCTAATTTATTCTTGACATGGCTACCAGTGATTTTCCTCAAGTACAGGTGTGACCACATCATTTTTCTATTCAATAAAGCCCAGTGGGTTTTTTACATTTTAGAACAACACAAATATCTGTTAGACATTTAAAATTCTTCACAACCTATCCTCATCCTATCTTTCTAGCCTTATTACACATTACTCCCTACCATATACTTTACAGTCTTGCCAGACTGTCCTTGCTATTCCTTATATAATATTCTATCTAGCCTTTGTTGAACTAGTTGTGCCTGGAATAAACTCCTTTTTCACTTCTACCTTTTATAATCCCTGAATTACTTCAAGACTCAGTTCAGGAGCCATTTTCTGCAGGAGGCCTTCCCTGATCTCTTCAGACTCAGCTGGTTTCTACCTAAGATTATCTTCTATCACAGCCTATATATATGCATCTCTATATAAACATATTATCTCCCCTTTTTTATTTTAAACTCCTTAAAGACAAAGACGATTTCATTTTTTTCCCTTTGTATACCCAGCATACTGCCTGACACAAATAGATGTTTAATCAACCAATTCACAAATATTTATTGAGTGTTTCCTATGTGTGAGGGGCTGTGATAGATATTGGAGACACAAATACAAAGAATAAAACAATCTCTGCTCTTAAAGAGTGTAGAGTCTAGTGAGGGATAAGTACATTTATGAGTATGTAGAGAATAAATATGACTCTAATGAATACAAAGTCATTAACAAGGTAGATTGGGGAGAAGGGTACTAATAACTGGGGGGAAGATAAGAAAGGCTACATACAGAAGCAGTCCTTGAATTATGCCTTGAAAAAAGAGAGAATTTTATGAAGTGAAAAGGAAGCACATTCATTTCAATCATAGGAGACAGCCTGGGAAAACATACGTAGAAAGAAATGGATCTTACGATTATTGGATTACTGGATTGGAGTGGAGGGGTATGTGTGAAGAATGTGTAAAGAAAACCGGTTTGTTGGTTCACAAAGTAAAAGGGGAGGAATAACATCCAATAAGTGTATATATTGCTGAGATTGGGTTGTATGAATGACTTTAAAAACCAAACTGAAGAGTTTATATTTGATTCTGGAAGCAATAGGGGTCATAAAATTTTATTGAATAGGTAGGTCACAGAAACGGAGAGGTGCTTAGGGAGGATCATTTTGGCAGCAGTGTGAATGAACTGGAGTGGCAAGAGACTTGAGACAGGGAGATTTATTATGAGGCTGTTGCAATAATTTAAGGAAGTGGGTATAAGGGCCTGAACTCAGGTGGTGGCTTTTGGAGCACAGAGAAGAGTTTGAATGTGAAGGATGTTATGAAGGTAGGAATACAAAAATATGATAACTGATTAGATAGGTGGGATGAAGAAGAATGAAGAGTCTAGGATAGTTTGTTTTCAGTAAAGAGTTCTTCTCTAGAAAGTTGAGAAATCTGGATTCTAGAGAACTCAGCTCTTCTGGCCCTAGTGGGGGTTACCTTTTTCTACCCTGCCCCACATCCCCATGAGTGAGTGTTTTACCAGGACCACTATATATAAACCAGCTCCAATCATGTTTTAATTTTATTATCCAACAATCTTCTTCTCAGACCTATTTCCTCTACCTTCCGCCTCTGGAACCATACTAAAATCAGTATTGCCATTGCTACTATAAAAGATATGTCAGTCTGTTCCCTGATGGCTCTACTTACCCTCCATATAAGTTTTTTTAATGAAAAAAAAAAAAAGCAAATCTATGTTGTTTTTCAGTTAACAAGAATTATTTTCTCTTCTCTACCACCCCTTGACTAAAAGGGTTAAAAGGAAAACCCAAGCCTAAACTGTTAAAAGTTCATTTGCTAATGAATATTCTATAACTAATCTTTTCTAATAATTTAATTTTCTATTTTTTACTCAATGCCAAATTGTTTTGATGATCACTTCTTTAAAGTATTGTTTCTGAGATCTGGTACTACGAGGCCCCTTTCTCATTTTTTTTTTTTTCATTATTTCCCTTAAGATTCTTTCCCTTTGGTTTTTCCTAATGAATCATTATTTCTTTCTACCTCAGTAAATACTCCTATAATTTGCTAGATACGGCACTGAATAGGCAAATTAATTTAGATAGTACTGTGTATGTTTTATAATCTATAATGTAAAGTTTAAATTCTTTTGAGAATAATTTCAGGATAAGGATTTTGCCATCTCCCCAGAATCCAGACAAGGAACCTATTTAGTGAAGGCACCATGAAGATGCCTGAAGAGCCTTCACTTGATCATGAAGATCAAAATTGAACTTTGGGGTGCAGTTGATTTGAACTATGGGGAGTTGAATGAGTTGAATGCATTTGTTTTGAATGTACACTCTTATGCCAATAGGGGACTGCCCCAAATTGGCTTTTTGACAATGTGGCTAGTTTTTATCCTTTTCATTTATCCCCAAATTCCTGCAATGTAGAAGGAGACTATGTTTACAGATCCACTGGGAAAAAAAAAAACAAAACCCAATCGTTTTTTGCCGGATCTCAGGGGGAAATGTCCCATTTAAAAGTATTTTACAAACTTCCTGTGGACATGTGGAGTACTTTGAAACTACATTTTCCGTGATCCAATGCATTTCTGGTTTTGGGGATGTGACGTCCAATGTATAGCACAGCTTAAATTCCGAGGTCAGCCTTGTGATGACCTCTCTGGTGTACGAGACGGACAAGATGGGAGAAGGTACTGGAGGCGGGATTTTTTAAATAGCCAGGCGCGTGGTCTGATTCATTCTATCAAATTGGGCCCAAATAAAATATTAGTTTTCCTCATAATATCAGCCTTTATCATTTTTAATCCTTATAACTGTCATTATTATTATATTAGCCCAGTCTACTCATGAGCAATTAATAGTGCTCCAAGTATTTAGGTATAGTTTTATTTCTAAAAAGAATGTTTTCTAGTTATACTTATGTAATTATATATATAGTTATATAGATCCTGTCTCTGACTTGGAAGTAGATTTCCAAATATTTTACATGTATTATACATTTATATATTCTATAATTTTAATAATAGCAATAACAGAAATAACCATTATTATTTTGGTAAAGGATTTGAGGGGCAATGTTCTTTGATCCTGTCATCACCCACAAATGCACCACTCCTATGTTTGTGAATGCTGAAATATCTTTATCTGGTCATAATCCATTGTCATTCCACCTTTCCATTTGCCTTGTGTTATACAAGGGTGGTATGGTGCTTCTGTAAGATGGGCCTGACAAGATGGCCCAAAATCCCTAGATGGTAAATGGATCTAGGCTGAGTGAAGATAGGGATGCCTGAGTAGCCACCAAGGTGTGGTGATAACCACCAGGGATTGTGAATGTTCAGCTCAGCTAAGCACTTGACCCCACAAACAGTGCCCAAGCCAAAATTATCAAGTGAGGAGCTGTGTATTGTTCCACACAGCTCCTCTGGTTACTTGTCTTGGGATTAGGTTAGAGGATAAAAGTTTGTAATAAGGACAGTATTGGAATTGAGTTGGATAAGGTGGAATGACTGTGATTTAGGTAAATTCCCCTTTCCCCTTTGGCTGTAATTGTTCACTTGCTCTTAAAAAGATATCAGTCTTCACGTGAGGTATGTTTCAAAGGGTTTAATGCTATAAACTCAAAGGGGTAGGAATCAGGATAAGGAAAGTGGTGTTGGGGATGGCTATGCTAAACCTATGGGAGTTAGATTAGGCTAATCAATAAGTAACAAGTTGGCAGCCAGCAGGAGATGCTTCTCTCCCTCCCAGACCCTGGTAAGACCCAGCCGTAGTCTAAACCAAGTGAAAGGAAGGGACTATGATATTCTTCTTGATAGAAGGTGTTGATGTATATCTCTCAGCCTAGTTAATAGGTCACTTGATAATTTGAGACAATCAGGTACAGGTGCTAGATACTGTAATGCAGGGTTGCAGCAGGAGTTTTTTGCTTTTGCAAATTCAACTGTAATAGCCCTGGCAGTTAGAAGTTTAGAATGTTCACAGAAAAGCAGTTGGAGCCTGAGACTATAAATAGTCCTGAAGCTCCAACTGAGGGGCTTTTGCCTTTTGGCTTCTGCCTTGGCCTGTGCTTATTTGTCTTTGGGACATTTTGGACCTAGCTTGATTTCTCTGGACCTCTCCCTGATCTCTCCATTCACACCCCTTCATTTTCCCTGAATTTCCCCATTGGGCCCTGGGAGGAAGGGTGGTTTTTGGTGGTTGGACATTGTGGTTTTAGCTTCTGAAGGCCAGTAGGACATCCTTAATCAAGCCACCCCCTTATTTAGTGATCTGATAAATACTTTACTTCAGGGCAGTGAAACTTTCCTGACTGGGAGAGCCAGCTTCTCTCAGTCTGACTCCCTTCTCTGTGACCCTTCCCCCAGCATCAGTTTTCTCCCCAGCAGCAGTTACAAAACCCTCAAACCCTCTCTCCCTCTACTTATCCCTGCCATCATTAAATCCCCTTTGTTACCTATACAAAAGCCTCCGATGAATCATTGTATTGAATATTGAGGCAAAGGGTGAAGTGGGAAGAAATTACTTTCCTTTTTATTTCTTTAGGGAAACCTAGGCATCCATCTTGGGCAGGAAGTACCCAGTGGAGACTTCCTGCAGACATTCAGTTTCACTGGCAGCCTCTCGACTCCTCCCTCAAAGGGCTTCAGAAATTAATAAGAGAAACCCTACAGCCAGATCTAAATATTTCTGGCTGACCCAATTTCTCTTGTATCATAGAGATACCTTCCCTGCCTGAAGAACCCAGCTTGTTTCCTCCCAGTACCTTCTGTCTCTAGCCTCAGTGATTAGCCTGTTTGAGCAGCCCCTCCTATACTCCCATTCATTCCCTTACCTTCCTATATAGGACCCATTCATCTCTTCATTACTCACCTAACCCCTTTACTCCTCCCTATACCAAGATTGCCTATTCATTCCTTTAACTCAGCCATCCCCCTTATCCCTGTTATTCCTCCCCATTATCAACATTTTGCATACTACTTTATAAATATGCAGGTCTATAGGCCTACCCACCCTTTACCACCCATGAGCCCTTCTCAAAAATGAGACCCTGAAGTCTTTTGCCCCTGGGCTTTTATAGTGGTGGTAGCAACTGTCTTTTGCCCTTGGCTCATACCATCTGGGTAAATTCTAAATTCTATCACTGATGTGTCACTCAAGTTGGTCTCCATCTTCTTCCCAGAAGTTGCCTATTACACTTGCAATCCCAATGTTTAATTTAGTTTTTAAAAAAATTTATATAGTTATAACATTCATATTTTTAAAAATATTATTTGTTTTTAAACATTGTTTTCTTTGAGAACTTTGAGTTCTGAATTCTCTGCTTTCCTCTTATCCCTCTGCCACCCACTGAGAGGACAAATAGTATGATATCAATTATATATGTGAAATCATGAAAAATATTTTTCTATATTAGTTATATTGCAAATTACAATCAAGAAAAATAAAATAAGAAAAACATACTTCAATTTGGACTCAATTCTTAATTTCTCTCTCTGGAGGTATATAACATTTTTCCTTCATGAGTCCTTTGGAATTGTCTTGGATCATTGTATTGATCAGAGTAGCTAAGCCTTCCACAGCTGATCATTATTACAATATTACTGTTACTATTGAACAACTGATCTCCCTATTCTTCTCATTTTGCCTCAGTTTATATAGGTCTTGTTATATTTTTCTGAAATCCATCGTCATTTTCCAAAGCAAAATAGTACTTTATTACAATCATATGTCATAACTTATTTTTCCATTCCCCAATTGATGGACATCCCCTAAATTTCCAATTCTTTGCCACCTTAGAAAGAGCTGTTATATTTTTGTACATAAAGGTCCTTTCCTTTTTCCTCTGATCTCTCTAGCAGTGTTATTGCTAAGTGAAGGAATATGAATAACTTTATAGCCCTTTGAGAATAGTTCTAAATTGTTTTCTAGTATAGTTGGACCACTTTATAACTGTATCAATAGCACATTAGTATACCATACCTATTTCCCCCATCTCCAGCATTTGCCACTTCTAATAGGTGTGAAGTGGTACCTTAGGGCTGTTTTAATTTGCATTTCTCTATTCAGTAGTGATTTAGAACATTTTTTCATATCATTAGGGTTAGCTTTGTCCAAGATCATGATTGCTATTCCTGTTTTTTTAACTTCCACTAAAGCATAGGTTCTGTTCCAGCCCTTTATTTTTACTCTGTGTATGTCTTTCTCTTTCAAGTGTATCACTTGTGAGCAACTTATAGATTCTGGTTTCTAGTCCATTCTACTATCTGCTTTCATTTTATGGGTGAGCTCCTCCCATTGATACTCACAGGTATGATTACTGTGCATTTTCCTTTTTCTCATTTTTTCTCCTGTTTACGCTTCTCTTTTTTTTCATGTTATCCTTCCTCAGAAGTCTATTTTGCTTCCGACTACTGCCTCCTGTTAAAAGAATTTTTCTTAATCTCTCCCTCTGTCTCTTTAAAGGCAAGGGAGCAGAAAGATTTCTCTGTAAGAGCCTCTTAACTGACAGGCTGTTGTGTAAGAACTCAGAAGGTTTTGTTATCTAGAAGATGAAGGAGCTCTATGAGGGAAAGAGTATTTTGAAATGGGCTTTTGTCTCTGGAATTTCCTAGAATGCAGGAGCTCCATCTGTCTTTTTTGTCTCAGTGAGACTGGCAGTTGGAGCCTCTAACTGACAGCTGAGGTAAAGAAAATGTATTTAAGGTGGTTGGAGTTTGATTAATGCTTATTGATTAGCTTAGGTAGGTAGGTAGATATTGAACACAATCTTAGGTAAACAGTGTAGTTAAGATAGGCGGAGCCTGGCCCAGGCAGAAGCACTTGCCCTCGAAGGCAGTTAGATTAGGGTTTTCTTAGAAATTTTAGTTAGGATTGGGGTTTTAGGCCTAGTTAAAAGATATTAGAGTAATATTCTCATTTTCCTCCTTCCTATTTCCTACTCGAACTTCTCCTCAAATAAACTAAAATGTTTTGTATTTTACCAAACTGCTCTCCTCACATTTTGTCAAACTCCTATCCAAAATTTAACCCTTCACACTAGCCACTACTCTTCTATATGTGCTCCCTATATCTATTCAAATAAAAGCTCCTCAAATACATATATTTACAAGGGCAGAGGTCATCTTTAAGTTTTGATGTTTGATTTTAAGTATTTATATCCCTAGGGCTCAGCACAGTTATAAGTTAGCAAGCATATATCAAGTTCTTAATATTTTTCATTCATTCATTCTAGCCACTTTCTAAATTTGTAACTTTAGGAAAATTACCTAATCTCTGGTTCCTCAGTTCCAATTGTAAAATGAAGAGGATGAATAAGATTTATTCGTTTATAAATTCCAACCAGGAAGAAAGAATTTGTTAACTGATTGGACCATAAGGAGTTGTTGGATGAGGGAGTGGGGTATCAAAATTGACTGATGAACACAGTTTTATAAAAAAGATCTGGGAGTTAGGGGAGACAAAAGACACTCCAAAGAGTCAAAAAAGACTTTGGTATGGCAGGGATGCATGAGAAGTATATTCTAAAATCTGTTAAGTTTTAGAACTTGCTTGAAATTCTAGAGCTGGGGTTTTTAATTTATTTTTTGTGTATTACAGATCATTTTGGCAGCCTGGTGAAACTTATAGACCCCTTCTTGAAATAATGTTTTTAAATTCAAAAATAAAATCCGTAAGATTACAAAGGAAATCTTTTAGTCTTAAATAAATATATAACTTTTCCCCATCCAAGACTCCAGAATCCTTGGAATCTATCCATTCACTCCTGAAACAGGTCCAAAAGCCTAGGTTAAGAATCCCTATTTTAGAACACACATCCTCAGGTTGAGATTCTCTTCTAGTTTGGCCTGAACTTTCATTTTGTTCCTAGATGAAAAGCTTAGTCACTTTTGTGTAACTTTTGGTATATTCTAAACCATAAAATTCCTCTGCTTTCTGTTTGTTGTTTTCTTAAATAAACGGATTAACTAGTGATTCGATATTTGTGATGGTCTTTTTTGTACTCAGTGTTTGGTGAAAAGGTATTAAATTGGAAAATATAAGCTTAGGGCTACCCTCCTCCTTAGGAATAACCAGCAAAGCAGCTTTACTGCTCAGACTTGTACCCTTAGTTCAAAGATATTTGAGGGATGGAAGATAGAAAACTGGAGGATAGGCTGGTTTCAGAGGCCATGGACTTTGCCCACCCCTCCCACCAGCTAGATGGACAGGAATAACTCTTGCCAAATCTCCTCTACTCCATAAATGTGGGTAAGACCTGAGATTACATTTATCCATGTTACCTAGGCACTGTATAGAGATAACCTACATGCATATGTGTATGCATCTATACAAGAAATGTTTAGAATTGGCCCCACCTTGCTAATCTCTCACACACAGGCTACACTTATGCCAGGCTTGAGGATTCTGTTTTCACATGTATTGTCAGAATGGTGGTAGGAAGAAATAGCACACAGTAATCTGTATGGTGCCCATTCTTTCTTATCTAAACGTTACCCAAAACATGACAAAAATTAAACATCAAAACTTAAAGATGACCTCTGCCCTTGTAAATATATGACCTTGCTAGTGAAGTAAACAAAGACTTCATGAAATGATTGTGCAATTTTCTTGCAAAAAACTCTGGGGCAGCCAGGTAGCTTAGTGGATTGAGAGCCAAGACTAGAGACAGGAAGTCCTGGGTTCAAATCCGACCTCAGACATTTCCTAGCTGTGTGACCCTGGGCAAGTCATTTAACCCTCATTGCCTAGTTCTTACTACTCTACTTCCCTAAAGTGGAAGGAAAGGGTTTAAGAAAAACAACTTTGGAAAAGGCCTACTTACTTCCCAGAAGGATTTCAGTTTGAACTTTGTTTGCCCTTGCATGATACCAAATTAGAGATTTTTCTAATCGGTTGTTGAAATAACTCAAAACTCTGAATTTATTTCCAATAAATGAAATTACAGAAATTGTGAGTAGCATATCTCTCTCTTACTAAAGGAGTCCCCAAAGCTGTAATTCCATTTATATCATTTTATGTTGGTAAATTGAGATTCTCAGGCTTGCTCTGTCAGAATCAAAGCAAGAAAAAAGGTGAAATGCCAGGATCTCGTTCAAAAAGTATGCGCAGAACCAAGCAGAAGTCTCCTTGACTTACATCTATATGGCAATAAACATTAAACAATTTTATGACACTAAAAGTTACGCAATGAGTAGTTTTCTTTATGAAAAATTGACCTATTTTATTCCTTTATTGAGCCAACCTAGGGTATATATTTTTTGAGGAATAGTGAGTGCAGGACAAGGGGCCCAGAGAGGAGCGGTCGAGCCCAGTACTGGCGGGCTCCTAAAAGGCAGGATGCAGTTGGGAAAAGGCCCTCGGGAGGCAGCAAGAGGTGGGAGTAAAGGAGAGCGGGTAGGAGAGGTGGAGGCAGGCCCCAGCCCAGCCCGGCCCCGCCCGGCCGCGAGGGGACGCTGCGTGCCAATCTCCCAATTACCTGTACTGGGCGACCTTCAGGACCGCAGTGGGCTCTGCTTCAAAGCCGGGCAAGTGCCGGCTCAGATAGTCTTCCAGGGACCTCTGATCAAGCCTGTGCTGGGGCAGGACTTCGCCCGTGTCAGGCTCTTTAAACGATCCGGGCTCCATGTCCAACTGTTGCTGCTTCTGTTGCGGTTGCTTCTGCTGCTGTCGCTGCCGTTGTCGCTGCCGCTGTCGCTGCTGCTGCTGGCGCCGTCTTCGCCGCCGCCGCCGAGGCCACTGCCACTGCCGCTGCTGCCGCCGCCTGGACGCCGAAGAGCCGAGGATCAAGTGAGGAGACCCCAAACTAGCAGTCAGAAGTGCTGCTCGGGGCGGGGCCGAGGGAGGGAGGGGACAAATCCAGGGGTGGGCGGTGTCGGGGGTGGTCCCGGGGGCGGGCCATTTGATCAGGGCTGTGCGCGACAGGACGCAGCCCATGGGGGCGGGGCGGGGCTGGACCGCAGAGGAGTGGTGTACCGAACGCAACCCCCCGAGGGCGGGGCTCGCTCTGTCATACGCGGTAGGCTCCTGTCCCGGTTGCCTAGCAACGGCGGCGCCTCCGCTTTCGATCAGTTCTTGTTGGCCCAAGAACAGCCTGCTTTTTCCTCTCGCCAAAGATGACGAGACTTGTTCTTCAAAAGAAAGGAGAGCTGCTTCGATGAGGCGAAAGAAATCACGTCACCCCTCTCCTCAAACTTAATTCACTGGAAACCGGAAAGTCAATTGGTCCCTCGCAAAAAGACCCTCCGGGAACGTAGGCATCAAGAATAGAAGGTTCCGCTCCTACTTGGTTTTCGCTCCCTGAGAGGTGGTGACGGGAGGGGAGGGGCAGGAAGGAGGCGTGGCAGGGGGAAGGCGATGGCTGTGGCACAGCGGAAGCAGCACGGTCGAAGTGAGTATACGTGTCGGCCTGGCTCAGCTCTAGCCTTCCCGGAGTGGACCTGATTCGTGGGGCAGCAGCGTGGGGCGGCGGCGGCGTGGGAGGCGGAGGCCCGGACGAGGGGCGACCGAAGCCCAGGCCCCGGACATGGCTTCCTCCTCGGCTGAGACAGCGGAGCGGCTGCGGCGGCGGGTACAGGAACTGGAGCAGGAGCTGGCGCTGGAGCGGAGCCTGCGGGCCCCGGGGGGCAACGCCGGGGGAGACGTGGGCAGCAGTGGCGGAGGCCGGACCCGCATAGAGAAGATGAGCCCAGAGGTGGTGGACTCCAACCCCTACAGGTGAGTCCGACACCTGCTGGTCAGTGGCGTATCCGGGATGCGAACCCTCGGATCCGTGACTTTTTCGCGGCCTTGGACGGCCCCCCACCCCGAGGCCCCGATTTCTATTTTTCAGATCTAAAATGGGTGACTTCGGTCGGTCTCGAGGCCAACCAGGTCAAGTTACTCATTTTCCTTCAGCGCCTCCTTCTCTCCCCGTGAGTGTTAAGAAGAGGTTTGTACGGGGCCCTTGCTTCCAGCATCTGCCCAGGCCAGGACCAAACTTAGCTATCGGCTCCCGAATGGTGCACAGTTCAGATGTTTAGCCTTGCATATATGGCTGTTTATTAACAGAAATAACTCGTTAATAAATTTTTAACATTCGCTTCTTAAAAATTTTTAGTTTCAAATTCTATTCTTCACTCCAGCTCCTTTCGTGTGAAGCCATATGGTATATCCTTTTGTGCACAGGGAATCTTGTGATATTTCCGTACTTGACTGCATTTTTAATTGAATTGGAAACAACCCTACCACCAGAGTCTTCTCCCCTCCCCTCCAATTCCTTACATCCCTTCTGCCTTCTTACCATAGCCAGGGATGCCCATCTGCAATGACTACTCTTCCCAGTCCACTCTATACCTGGGAACACATGATCATTTCTAAAATGAACTAACATAGCTCAGGTAAAAGCCCAAGAAGTAAGGATCTCTACAGTCACTAGGCAGAAGAGAAAAGACATACGGATTTTCCTCCCAACAGTATTCTTGTGTCATTTATTTCAAGTGGTTTTTTATTTCTTATATTTTACACATACATACAGGTGGTCCAGTGGAGAGAGTACTAGTCCAGGAATCAAGAAGACCTGAATTCAGATATGGCCTCAGACTCTAATTAGCTCTGTAACTCTGGGGAAGTTACTTAACCCTTTGCCTCAGTTTCTTATCTGTTAAGAAGTGTGGGAGAAGGAAAGGACAAACCACTCCGATATCTTTCAGAAAACTCCAAATGGAGTCACAAAGAGTGGGACACATGACTGAAATACAATAACAAAAACTTTAAAATCAGGAAAAATTACAAACTGACCAGCAGGTGTCGGACTCACTTGTAGGGTTTGGAGTCCACCACCTCTGGGCTCATCTTCTCTATGCAGGTCCGGTGGCAGGAAGTAAAGTCTTAGAACCTTAAGGACAGAAGTACCTGGTTCAAATCTTGCTTCTGACTCTTTCAGTGATGCTAGGGAATCAGTAAACCTGTGTGTGGTTCCAAGGCTACTCTCCAGGACTTCTCTGTGCAATTAGACCTCTTTCAGATATTGGTGTATAATTACTGCACCGTGCTGTCTGCTTCAAGTGTACAAGAAAACTAGGAGATGTAGTACCAACTCTCAAGAACTTCATAATCTAGTTTAGGAAAGAAGATTAATAAAACATTTAGTTAAAAAATATAAGACTGTATTTTAAATTGACTATCAAACTTTGTACTGCCTACCTACTAAAATGACTTTATGAATTGGAAAAGGGAAGATGAATGACAGCTGAGAGTGCTGGCTGAAGAGAAAAAGAAGTAGTACGTTATGACCTGACTATAATTTGTAATTTTGGGCAGGTTACTAAATGTTAAAAACTTATTTAAAAAAATTAAACATAGAAGTAGTTAAGTGAAATTTTCTTTTGTCTTAATGTATCTAAACTTTCAGCATTTACAACTTCCTCTTGTCCTTGAGAGGGCAAAAGGTGGATATAAAAATCTGCTTGATCTCATCACTGGGGGTGGCTTGTCATCTAAGGGAGATCATAGCCTTTATCCTGTCTTTAAATCCTTAGTGTTAGAGCTGGAAGCAACCTCAGATCATCCACCTAGTCCAGCCTTTTCATTTGACAGATGAGGAAACTGAGATTCCTAATTTATTATATAATTTATTGACTTGCCTGAGGTCACATAGTATTAAAGCTCAGAATTGAACACAAATCTTCTGACTCCAAATCCAATATTTTTCCCACTGTTCCATATCTCTGGTTTGTGATTTTGTTGTTTTTAAATTTTTTCTGGGTATCAGTGCCACGCTCATATTGTTTGTCTGTAATCATTGACTTTTCCCATTTAAGACTATCTTGGAGACTTAACTAGTTTTCTATGTGTAGCACCCAATACTGTGCAACAAATAGAAGCTTAAAATGTTTTCAATGATTTCTAAAATGATTTTTTCTTTTGCTTTTAAGTCGCCTGATGGCATTGAAACGAATGGGAATTGTGAAGGATTATGAGGTATGTTATTTATTTTACATTTTTGAAGATTTCAACTCCAAAATAATTTCTGGCAACTTTTATGAAATATGTTGATTAGAGTACTTTTAATTTACTTTCCACAGAAAATCCGTAGCTTTGCTGTAGCAGTAGTAGGTGTTGGTGGAGTTGGTAGCGTAACTGCTGAAATGCTAACAAGATGTGGCATTGGTAAGGTAAAAGACACTTTTCTAACTATCACATAATGAACCATTTACTCTTGGAGAAACACAGGTACTGTCTTCACACACACCCACATCCTCATACTTCAAATGAAATCAGTTGAAGCTTTTGAAATAAACATATGTTTCTCTTTATATTTGCTTCTACTAATGTCCTTGTGGTATGAAGTGAACCTGTCTTCTCAGAGACTATGCCAGTGAAATGTAAACTTGGGCAGGTCCAGCATAGCTATTTGCTTCCCTATTTTAGTGTGGTGGAATACTCATCATCAAAAGATTGGCCACTAATATTTTTGACCACTGTACCACATGAGATATGGAAGAGTTGTGATCTTTTATGCCATTGAAATTGAGGTTCCCTCAGAGTCTTAAAGTAAATTTTATTCTTGAAATGACTTCACCTTTTATGTTGAAGAATCGATACCCATCTGTAAATAATTGCTATCTAATAATAAAGTGGAACTCTATGTCCTTATTTGGGAAATACAGAAACCAGGCTCATGTGTTTACTAATTCTTCGAGATGGAAACTATGGAAAAGCTATTTGTAAACTCTTAGAATAGGCAAATAAATGACTTACATTAACAAATCTTTTCAACTGTAAGTGTGAGGTTTAAAGTCAGAGGACCTGGATTCAGATCCTGACTCTGTGCCTTTACTGCCTTTGTAACATTGAACAAACTTCACTCATCTGGGTCTCATTTTCCTCAACTATAAAATGTAGGGCTTGACATTTGAAGTATATGATCACATAACATCTGTAAAGTGAGAGATTCAGAATGAATTCTCAAAGTTTAGTTAGAAATCTTATCTCCCTGTGAATTCCAGGCCAGGATTTTACCATTCTTTCTTCTTGAGTCTGAGGTAGCTGATGTCCTGCTTTGGAGCCGGGTTCTTTTTTTTTGTTCTAATTTGTTATTCTAATATGTAAAAGTTATTAGGTTCTCTGAAGGTGAGAGAAGAGCTCCTTTTCCTCAAATTAGTTCTTTTTTATCTACTTTCTACACACACACAGAAGAGTTTTATATTGGTTAAAGTCTTAGTTGTAATTCTATTTAGAATTCTTTTTTTTTTGCCACAACACAGGCAATATATAACTGTGTGTATACACACATGTATGTATATACTTACTGTAATATGCATGATCTTATGTGGGGTGAACTGCCTCACAGAATTCCACAGTACCCCCTGGAACTCCAGGAGAGGGGGCAGTTGGGGCAGTTAAGAATGTAGGTATAAAAGCAAGACACCCAGCTTGGCAAGGACACTCTTTGGGGGAGCTAGGTGGTTTGAGAGGGGTAGGATTAGCTTAGTTCTGACCTCAGGGAGCAGGGTGATTCTTTGCTGTTTACCCATACAGACTATACCAGGCTGTGAGCACTGTGAAAATACCCTTATGCAATATCCCAGTTAATCTCTATACGATATAGATCTACAATCAATATTACCTATTTTAACTAGATAACATTAGATTTAAGAGAAAGTTTAGTTTGTGAGGGAGTTAGGGGAATAAGTTACTCAGAGGCCATTCCACTCAGGGGGATTGCTATTTCTGTCAATATATTGAAGATACTAGATAGTTTTACCTCACCTTCCATCCTAGAAAATATCCCTCCTTCCCTGTTTTCCTGAATTAATAAATCATTTCTCTTGTTAGATCTGTGGGTTGTGTGAAGTTATATTAATAGGCTTTACCAACCCTATCCATACATTACCAAAGCCAAATCTTCATCCAAGCAAGCTCTGAGCATAGCTGTGATCCAGAGGGCAAGGCAGCTGTTTGAAGTCATTCTGAGCACTTTGTCTACCTGCGGCTTTGGAAATAATCTTCCTACAGTGGAAGCTGCTAATTTCTGTGGGATAATTCCCTATTTGTCAGCCAATTTAGCCCTGAGATACACAAGTTAATATAGCCTCCATTCCTGGTCTACAAGGGTTTCTGTTATAACTGTTATTCTGGGGAACAACTGCCCAGGATGAAGAGGAGAAAGAATTCTAATCACTCACTCCCCTCCCACTGCTATTGCTAGCAGCTTGACATCATTGCCAACTGGACCCATCTTTATAATAAGCACTACTGCAAGGTGTATTTTACTTTAAATTATACTGCATGTTTTCATCTTACATTTAAAGAGTTCACCTTAGGTGATTGATTCTATATGGCATGATGGCCAAGGGAACTGTGTTCTACATCAGAGGGGGAAAAAATTGACTTAGCCATCAAATATTTAGCTAGCAAATTATGAAAAGTTATGGTAACTTTTATATATTATTAATTACATGGAGATTTTGTGCCCTTTATATAACATAGAGCTCTTTGTTAGAAGTTGGTCATTATGCTCTCACTTTCTGAGAGGCCCAAAATGTACACAAAATAGAGAATGCTTCCAGTACAAAATTGATTCCACTTGTGAGAAAGTCTTTCTGAAAGTCTTATGAACTTGCAATGGATTTTGAACTGTTTTCCTTTGTTTCTTGATTTATCTTTTTAATATTATTATTTGGGACTGTAATGCAAGATTAAGAATTAATTGATTTTGGGGCAGCTGGGTGACTCAGTGGATTGAGAGCCAGGCCTAGAGACGGGAGGTCCTGGGTTCAAATCTGACCTCAGACACTTCCCAGCTGTGTGACCCTGGGCAAATCACTTAACCAGCATTGCCTAGCCCTTACCACTCTTCTGCCTTAGAGCCAATATATAGCATTGACTCCAAGACTGAAGGTAAGGGTTTTTATTTTAAAAAAAAAAAAAAGAATTAATTGACTTTGCTTTTCTTATATCAGTATTACTTAATACAAAACAATCTCTCATATGCCTTTTTTTTTTTTTTTTTAAACCTTACTTTCCATCTTGGAATCAATACTGTGTATTGGCTCCAAGGCAGAAGAGTGGTAAGGGTAGGCAATGGGGGTCAAGTGACTTGCCCAGGGTCACACAGCTGGGAAGTGTCTGAGGCCAGATTTGAACCTAGGACCTCCCATCTCTAGGCCTGGCTCTCAATCCACTGAGCCACCCAGCTGCCCGCCTCTTATGCTTTTTGAGAGAAAATGAATAATCAAGTTGCGTTGTTTACATCTCTTGTAGACAACTAAACTAACAACTAAAGTTAGTTAACTTTCAGTTAAAACTTAGTTTGTTTTTAACACTATGAATGACTTTGATAAACCTGAATTACCAATGAGGTGTTTATTCGTAAAGATGTTATTTATTCTTTTCAGCTGTTACTATTTGATTATGATAAAGTGGAACTGGCCAACATGAACAGACTTTTCTTCCAGCCACATCAAGCAGGATTAAGCAAAGTTCAAGCAGCAGAGCATACTTTACGGTCAGTAGAATAGAAATTAAATATTCATTATTAAGTGACATCTTACTTTGTCTTGTATGAAAACATCATTTGATGTGTAGGTAGAGCCCCTTAGTGTTTTATTTTAACTCCAAGTTTGACTCATATTTAGCAGGTTAAATCCTCCTGTTGGTTTTTTTAAGTTCTTACCTTTCATCTTAGGATCAATATACTAAGTATCAGTTGCAAGTTAGAATAGTAGGGAGTGTGGTAGGCCTAAGCAATGGGGGTTAAGTGATTTGCACAGGGTCACACAGCTTTAGAAGACTCCAAGGCCAAATTAGAATCCTGCACCTCCCATTTCTGTCTTTTGCTTTCTCTTGACTGAGCCACTTAACCTGCCTCCCAGTTGCTGCTTTTTAATAAATAGATACCTAGTAAATCCTTGTTAAATTGCATTAAATTAGCAGCAGTGTATCAAACTATCCTTTAGGTTGAAAAAGAGGGCCTACTCTTGCCATATGAATTGATCCCAGTTTTGGTAAAGTGTTTTTTTTTAAACTTTTACAAGATCTATTTCTTACTGTTATATTTGGTATTTTAACTTAACAGGAGAGAAAAGGAATTGCAAGACTGATTCTTTTTTTGATGACTAAACACAATTCTGAATACAAAATATTCTTGAGCTTTTCTGACGCTCTTTTTCTTTTTTACTTTTGTTCTCTGTCCCTATTGATGTTTTATTATAATCATTTCCTTTTTCTCTCCTTAAGGAACATTAATCCTGATGTTCATTTTGAAGTATATAACTATAATATAACCACAGTGGACAACTTTCAACATTTCATGGATAGAATAAGGTAAAATATACTTATTTAGAAATCTTCCATTGATGATCCCTTAACTTTAGTTTTGTGCTTCCTTTCAAAACACTATTTTGAGTTATTTACACTTAGATAAGTTCTTAACAAGTAGTATATATGTTTTTTTAAAAAAATTCACCTCCAAAGAAAGAACTGAATAGGCTGGTTTGTCCTGGCCTATAATACGGATAACACTAAGTCGACTGCAGCTTAATTTAAGATTGAATAATCTCTCTTCCTTCAGATATCTAAGGTTATGATGGTAAACCTTAGGATAAGAATGACATCCACCTAAGTTAGTTTCAGGGTTTAATGATAACAACTTAGGGAAAGGCAAACAGGGAACTGAAGGTAGGAGGTACAAAGGAAAACTTGGCTAAAGCTATAGATGAATGGTTGTTATTAGATTGAAGGTAATAGGAATTGAGAATAGTAGTTTAGATGTTTATCTTCTCCTCTTGCAGTCTAGCCTAGCCAGGCTGTAACTTGAACCAGACTGTTGGATGGTATTAGATGGTGCTTCTTTTTAGATGATAAATGATTAGAGTATATAATATTGCTTCACACAGGATTGGAATTAAGATATTGTTCAGTAATGGCTGCTGGTAACCTGAATTGATTTGGCTTACCCAACCACCACCTCCCACCGAAATCCCTTCTCCAGAATGAGACCCTGTCTTCCAGTCTCCAACTCCTTAAGTACCCTCTTCAGTAACTGCTTTTTCATTCCTGGCTTATGCCATCCTTTGGTTCATTCCGAATTCCAAACTGCTATATGTCAGTCATTCTGCCCTCTATTTTGCATAGCAGAAATGATATTACAATATCCAACATGGAAATTATAGAACTGGATTACCATGAAAGAAGATGATGTGAGAACATGTTAGATTTAATATTTTATTACCTTCAGTGTAATGAAATGGGAATCATTGTCTTTGCTTGAGAAAATTGCAAATTTTATAAACTAGTGCCCTCTGTATATTTGCTATTGTAATGGCTGGCAGATACAGTCATATTGGAATTGGAGATGACAGACAGTTAATGTCATGGAACAAAGAACCCATCCATCTGGCAGGAGGCTGGCACATACCAAGACAGCTGAGGAGCCTCTATATAAACCCAGATTGGAACAGCCTCAGGGCTCACGTTTCTGGGACTTGGGTGGCAGGAGGTCAGGGCCCCAGGCAGTGGGTGATTTTGGTTAGGCAGATAGGGACTGTAATCTACTTTCCTAATCAGAATTGTTCACCTCTATCAATAAGGCAATTTAAACTCAATCATTCTCTAATATTATCCAAGAAGAACAACTGTACTGAACATCTATAGCAGTTTCTGAGCCGGGCTTGACTCAAAATCTCCCTGGGACTAAGCACTTAGGCCGAACTTTCAACTACAATGACCTGAAGTCAAGATACATATATTTATCTTAGAGATTAGTCAGGGTTTACCAATTCCTACTCTCCCAGCATCCAATTTACCCTTTCTTCCAATTCTTATCCAATAAATCCTGTTAAACCTTTAAAGGGCTTCAAACAGTATTTCAATCCACAAGTTAACAGTTTATCTTGTACAGGACTGAAGTCATCCTTAATTCAATTTGCAGTCAGATCCAGGAACAAGTTTAGCTAGTCTATTTCAGGATTAAGCTGAAGCTTGAGCTAAAAACTTTGGGATTCAGTGGGGTTAAGGCTCACTATTCAGTGTCTTTACAACACCTACTGTTTCTCTGGTTTGACCTGTAATTAGGGGTCTGTAACCATTGACATCAGATGGCCTGAAAAGATCTCCAATACCAGACTCTGGGAAAGTCAGGACGCTATGAAAAAAAAATATGGAACCCACCAGGGAGGAGAAAAGTCAGAAGGCCAAAACAGACCTGGCAAAGATATGCCCAGTTGGTAGAAGTTGCCCAGAACAGAGTCTGTTGGCGTGAGATGCCCAGTTGGGGGAAGTTGCCCAGAACAGAGTCCGTTGGCATGAGATGGTTGCGGCCCAATGCTCCTCTGGGAGTCAATAGGAATAATCAACCATTGACAAGATTCTATCCTTACATTCAGTGGAGTGTGTTGTCAAGGAGCTGCTTGCGATTGCTCTTCTACCCTTGCAGTTTCTTAAATCTCAGTGTCCTCATTATATCATTTAAGTAACAGGATCAAATTATTAGCATAACACTATCCATTAGAATGTTGTATTCTGTGTCTAATAAAAAATTATTTTCTTATCTTTTTCTTTTGACTAGTAATGGTGGCTTGGAAAATGGGAAACCTGTTGACTTAGTTTTGAGCTGTGTGGACAACTTTGAAGCTCGAATGGCAATTAATACAGTAAGTACAATTTTCTGTTTATAGAGGATATAGTAATGCATATATTTGGTTTAATATGTGTGCTGTTAATATGCCTTAGATCTAATCTGAGCAATAAATTATTTTGGATGAACCTTAAACCTGAAAAGTTAAAATGTTTTATCTCTAAACTGATCTTAAATTATTTTTGAAATTCAAAGATCTGTGGCTATGGGTATTTTTCTAGCCTTTTCCTTTGTGCAGTGTCACTTAGTAGCTCAAGCAAATATCCAATTCAGTTGAAGACCTCTTGTTCCTTAGGGTGGGTGTGCATGTGAGTGTGCATATGTTGTTTTTAAAAGATACATGTTTTGATAGAACTGTATTACACTCATTTATTTGTGAGTACTTGAATTTTCTTGACATCTTAATGTAAAAATTGCTACAAAGATAGTGTTTCTAAATATTGTGAACCTTTTCCTATTGACTTATTAGAGTATTTTTTACCTTTATTAAAGTATGCTATTGTTTTCCTAATTCCAAAGTATGCTATTGTAATTCCTATTGTTTCCTAAAAAGAAGATTTTTGCAAGTACTGATAATTAAGATGTGTTTATAATCCAGTAAACCACATTGTACTATATACCAATATTTTGAATAGACAGAAAAAACTAAATATAACAATCCATATCATCATTTTTTGCTTCTATTTGTGATACAAATTAAATTAAAAATATGTGTGTATATACTTCCTCATTTTTCTTGAAAACAACATATGTGGTAAATTCTAGCCTTTTATTCACAGCTATGACTTCATTCTACTTAGGCTTGTAATGAACTTGGGCAAACATGGATGGAATCTGGGGTCAGTGAAAATGCAGTCTCAGGGCACATACAACTCATCATTCCTGGAGAATCTGCTTGTTTTGCGGTATGTCTAATTGTTGTTGGTGTCCATTTTTAGGTGCTAGAATTTTTTAAATGTAAAAATAAAACTAGAGAGAAGAAAGATGGGAGAAAAAATACAACTCTAATTTCATATATTTCTATTTGGGCATCTCTACTACTTTTGCCTATTCTTTTAAAACAACTTAACTTTTTATTTTCCTTTTTTCCTGAAGTGTGCTCCTCCACTGGTAGTTGCTGCAAATATTGATGAAAAGACACTAAAGAGAGAAGGTGTCTGTGCAGCTAGTCTTCCCACGACCATGGGAGTAGTTGCTGGAATTCTTGTACAAAATGTGTTAAAGTGAGTACTGGAAAAAATGTCTAAATTGTCTATTTGCAGAATAAAACAAACACAAGTGGTATCTTTGAAAAGTTGAACTGAATAGGAAAAACCATCAAGAGATTAGTTATCTTCAGAGTGAAGACCTCTTTTTTTTCTTTTGTTTTTTTGTTTGTTGTTTGTGCTAGATCATGGACATTGGTGTCTTTATGGAGCACCAGTTTCTTTAAGTGTGGTCACTTGTCCCAATGGTAAAACTTCATATTTTGACACTTTTGACTTTTCCTTAAAAACTCTATTAGGAACTTTAGGCTCTGGACACCAGAACATACACAAAAACCAAGAAATAGTCATCAAGTTTCTTGACTGTATCTGCAGAGAGATCAAGAAGTTCATAAAGCAGATGTACTTTATTCAGAATCGGAATCTTCGGATCCTGCTCAGAGCCCCTTTACTCTTTATTTTATACAGAATTCTATCAGGAAGGGTTTTCAGGAATCCCAAGCCCACAATAAATTAGAAGTACAATTTGGATGGAAGATCTGCTGCAACTAGTGTGCTGACCCATGTTCAAATCTTAGCCCCAGGCACTTTCTGGCTTTGTGACCCTGGGCAATTTACTTAACCCTAATTTCCTAGTTTTTTGCTGCTTTTCAGTCTTAGAATTGATACTAGGACAGAAGAAGGAAGGAAGAGAGGGAGGAAGGAAGGAAGGAACGAAGGAAGGAAGGAATGAAGGAATGAAGGAAAGAACGAAGGAACGAAGGAAGGGAACGAAGGAAGGAAAATTGCCACCAATACTGTACAGGATGATCCATAACAACATCTGGCATCATTGAAACTAGGAGTACTTAGCTCTCCCTCCATGTCTCAACAGGCTCTCAATAGGCATATAGCAAAACTGGTGTTCATAACAGTGACCCTGAATGATCAAAAAGTGGATAAACTGTTTAGTAGCCATTGGTTAAAAGGCAGTACTTTAGGTAATAAAAAAGATGCTTAAAGTAGCCTTCTGGAAAATTGAAGCAATTCATTTTCTTGCAGGGGCTTTGAAGTCTAAGGAGCCCTATAAGCTGTAGCTGTTGATAATTAAGCATTAGAAAGTGTTTGTATACTTAGACTCTTACAGGATTCATTACATACTATGGGAACTTCCTTTTTACTCTGCTGAAGAGGCCCTGCCTTCTGTTGTTTCCTAACATTAGATGAGCCAGGCATTTAGTTGTCAACTAATTTTAACATGCAGGTCAGACTGGAAAGGAATACACTAAAGGGGACTATTTCAGTGTTGAAGTTTCTCTTCAAGTTCCTTTGTGTTTCTTTTTAAAAGAATTTTATCTGGTTCTAACTTAAAGTCTTTTCACAATGTGGCTTGAGCAGGCAACCCTGCTCCTGATACTTTCAGTTTCTATTAAGACAAATCAATCTACTTGTAGGTTGGATTGTTTTTGAGTTGAACCTGCTCTGAGTCTCCTTCTTGAAGTCAAGGGGACCATTCAGCGTTCTGTGGCTTTTCCCTACTTTAGGCTTGCCCATTTTTCTCCTTTTACACTTACTTTATATATATATATATATATATATATTACTTTTTATATATATATTTAAGAACTATTTTGAATATGACAGCACATAACTATTAGGGAGACAACTGGTACTCCAAACTATTCCTTTAGGACTGAGAGGTACAGAAAATGTGCTGCTTTTCATTGGAAAAGGAAATTTTTCATGATTTACTTCTTCACTGTTGAGGTCACAGATCTGTTTAAAATACATAAAAAAGGGGGCAGCTGGGTAGCTCAGTGAATTGATAGCCAGGCCCAGAGGCAGGTGGTCCTGGTTTCAAATCTAGCTTCAGACACTTCCTAGCCGTGTGATCCTGGGGCAAGTCACTTAACCCTCACTGCTTAGCCCTTATCACTTGTCTGCCTTAGAACCAATACACAGTATTGATTCTAAGATAGAAGGTAAGGATTTAAAAAAATATATTAAAAAAAATCCCAAAACAAAAAAAGAAAAAAGCTTGTATAAATTTTAAAAAATTGTTCCATCCCGTTAATAAAATACCTTAAAGTAAATAAATATATTTCTTATAAGAAAACCTCAGCTTTAATATATGAGTTTAATTTGTAACTTTGCCTTTCTTTTGTATCTAAATAAATAGTTAATAAAGTTTGTTTTAAACTCAGTTATAAATTTTGTTATAAGAGGCCTTTTACAAATGAGAGAGTTAGATTAGATGACCTCTGAGTAAGGTCATTTCTATTTCTAGATTTATGATTCTATAAACTCAGCCCAGTCTTGAATGGTTTACACTTTTTTCAACCCAGCTGTATTTACTTATTTTTTCTTTCAAAAACTAGGTTTCTATTAAATTTTGGTACTGTGAGTTTTTACCTGGGTTATAATGCAATGCAAGATTTCTTTCCCACCATGTCCATGAAGCCAAATCCTCAGTGTGATGACAGAAACTGCAGGAAGCAACAGGAAGAATTTAAGGTAAATTCTTGTTCTGAGGATTCATTGGAGAAAAATGTTGAAAGCTTTAAATCAGACATTCCCAAAGTGGGCACCACTGCCCCCTGGTGGGTGCTGCAGCGATCCAGCAGGTTGGTGATGGCCACAGCTGCATTTGGGAGCGGTGATCGTATGTGACAGGGGGCACTAAGTAATATTATTTCTGGAAAGGGGGAGGTAGGCCAAAAAAGTTTGGGAACCACTTCTTTAAATAAACCAAGAGCTTATGTAGGTTGGAATACTGAGAATAAAGAAGAGTTTGTTGTTGAATGAAAGTGATTTTTATTTTTTATTTTTAATTTTTTTTTTAATTTTAAACCCTTAACTTCTGTGTATTGACTTATAGGTGGAAGAGTGGTAAGGGTAGGCAATGGGGGTCAAGTGACTTGCCGAGGGTCACACAGCTGGGAAGTGTCTGAGGCCAGATTTGAACCTAGGACCTCCCATTTCTAGGCCTGGCTCTCAATCCACTGAGCTACCCAGCTGCCCCCGAAAGTGATTTTTAAAAAATTAAATGAAGTCCATTACATTTATGCTGTATTCTTGTTAAATTTGCTTTAGTGGCTTTTACAATATCTTTTCTAATTAAGACTAAGCTGATCAAGACTGGATATAACAGGCTTTAAAACTTTCATTCTAGAGTTCAGAATGACTAGTAATCTAAGAAACATATTGATATTTAATTTCTGTAGAAAAAGGTAGCAGCTCTGCCTAAACAAGAGGTGGTTGTACAAGAAGAAGAAGAAATACTTCATGAGGACAATGATTGGGGTAGGTGTTGTTCGAAATTGAGTAGCAGCAGAAACTCTAACCCTGTCCATAACAAGGAGTCTTATGATCGTTTTAGAATTTTCTGGTTGCTAAAGCAATTCCCTACTCAAATTCCCTACTCAAAAATAAGTATCAAATCTGATTCTCCAGGTATCGAATTAGTGTCTGAGATATCAGAAGAGGAGCTAAAAGATGCTTCTGGTCCTGTTCTTGACTTGCCTGAGGGAATTACAGTGGCATATACAGTTCCCAAAAAGGTACTTTTAAAAAATGAGCTTGATTTAGGAAATAAGGTCACATCTGCAAGCATAATTGGAAATGTTTTCCACAACTTCATATGTAAAATGGGTATAGTTTTTCTTGCTTTTTCAGTGGGCAGGGGAGTGAAGGAGAGAATTTGAAGATGAAAATGAAAAATTTGAATATATATAAGCACGTGAAATTTTTATCAGTTAAAAGATTTTTTTAACTTTCTAATAATCTTTCATACTTAAAAAAAAATCCCCAACACTACCCTGCCATAAAGACTTGTGCGTGTGTGTGTGTGTGTGTGTGTGTGCCTATATTCATTATGAGATAGGATTTGTCAATACTGCTTTAAGTGTTTTTGTTTTATATAGAATGCATTTTAAAATTTATTGATATTGAGAAATAATTGTCTATGCAGCCTTTGTGTCAAGTATTATTTAATAAATTTTTAGTAACATAAGTAATTGTTTTTGTTTAGTACTGACATTTTAACTGGTGAACCATTTAAGATTTCTGGATTTTGTAGATTGATGGGACAGTAATAGAACTTGATTTTTTTTTGTCCCTTTTTTAAAAGTCAGGTGTATTTTTATGGATTTTATGTATCTTGGGATGAGGACTTATGGTCATTTATTCCTGAACAGCAATAAATACAGGATGTATTTTCATTTAGGTTTTTTTTGTTTTTTTTTTTTTTAATTTGGCAATAGGCAGAAGCTCTGCCAGGAGGGGAATCAGTGGAAGATTCTGGGGAAAGTTTGGAAGAACTTATGGCCAAGATGAAGAGTATGTAACCTGGAATTGTCTTGTTTCGCCTTCTTCTTTCTGGAGAATCTGAAGAAATAAACTTTGAAAAAGTTGAGAATTCCTGCATTGCTAGTAAAGCTTCAGGTGGCATCATTTGATACGTAGTCTTTATTAGGTATCGTTATCTCCCACTTTGATATTAAGTTTCTTGATTTGATTTCTTTTAAGGAGGAACTGGAATAGTATATAACATTTTTTCAGATCTAGCTATTGAAATGGAAGGCCCCTTTTTAATAGGAGATGTGGAATCAGATTAGTGGTACACAGAAACTCATACTACATTAGGGTTTGGAGGATAATTATGGTTAAGATGAAGGAATTCTTAGTTGCACTTCGATAACATAAGACCTAAAATATAATCCATTGAAAATAACTTCATAAAATGTAAACATAAAAAAAAAGACACTGATTTGACTAAATCCAGGTGATTTAGGGAAGCTCAGGGAAGCTACTGAGGAGAGCTGGAGAGAAATCAATATTAACTGATGCTGTATCTTATGAGATGTGAACATTTGGCCACTAAAAAGGTGTATTCTCTGATAACTTAAGGCTCCTTCAAGATGATTGCTTTTTTGATTAAATATATATTTAGCAGTCTTCTGATTATGTTTCAACATAGTTTAATATTTTATTTCTTAGGTACCTAGATACTTGGAAGAAGATAAAGCCTGTGTAATCACTGTTAAATTGGCTTTTTGGTTGGACATTATGATATTGTTATTCCAGATCCCAATCTTTTCTAGATGAATGAGTTGAATAGTGAAGTTTCAGACTTAAAACAGCTTAGAGACAAAAAACTTTCAGTGTGATCCCACTGACAGGGATGCTCAACTGGAAGTAGCTTACTGTTTCCCATTTACAAATATCATTTTTTAATGGTGTAGCCATCCATAGATGAAATAGACCAATAATGGCCTGTTTGAAAGAAATGTCGTTTTTTTTTTTTTTAACAAATGATATAGTTATATAACTTATTTGGATACTGTATTATAGTTTTTCCTTTGCTATTTAAATCACATTTTAAGAATATAAATATAGCTTCTGATACTTTAATCAGTGATATTTTCAACTGGTTTTTTGCTTTGAAATTCATATCCATATCTGAACTTTTTCTAATGAAAGAAAAGGTTGATGATATATTAATTAAGGACACATCATATATAAAAAGCAAAATGCTTAAAAACCCGAGTAAAATATTTTAAAAAGATAAATCTTATATCTAATGTCATGACTGTCTGTCTTTTGATGTTCCAAGGCTATATTGGTGATTATCAAAAAAGTGAAGGGAGGAAAACTGAGACACTGTAGTTGTGTTTCCTCAGGTACTTAATTTCTGTACCTCACCTTATTGCATAGAGTCTCCATTAGTTCATAGGAATATTATGAAAATCAAGTAATCTCTGTAAAATGTTTATTTCCTTGGAAATGACTGTTGACATTGTAAGGTTTTACTTACTTGTTTTTAAAATATGAATTCTGATCTGATACTTGTGTTCTGACACTGGAAAAATAATCAGTTAACAGTGTTTAATACAAATTTTTTAATGTCCTATATTATTCTTAATGCTCTTGTGTGGACTTGTGATTTCATTCTTGGGAGAATTTCTCAGCGTAGAAACATCTTCCAACCAGTGGAGATGGGCAACTGATTGGTAACTCAGTGTAGCTGCAGATTTGTTCCTGGCTGTGCTGTTAACATGTGCCACTGGCAGGCTTTGAGGCCAGGTCTTCCAGACTTTACTATTTGGACTCTCAAAGCTTCATTGTATAAAGTTTCTGCAAATTAAAAAAAAAAGTTAATGTCTCATCATACTTTATTCAAATAGATATTAATTAGAAGTATCAACTGAGGAGCTGTGCTATCTCAAAAAAAGTATATTAAGAATTGAAACTGGCTTTCCCTATCAACAAAATATTTTCCAGGTTACCGAAATGGGCATTTATATATTTTTAAAAATTGAAAGCTAGTAATAAAAAACAAACAATATGGAATAAAATTTGAAACAGTCATAAAATCAAAACCATTTAAACATTGGACACTAAACCCTGTGTCTCTCTTTAATATCCATCTTAATCATTGATCCAAATTGTAGGAAATAAAGTTTTTGAACACTTCCCTAATTTGGGTTTTTTCCCAGCTTTTTTCATACATATTAAATGCAGATTTCATATATGTACATATGCAGCACATATATGCACATAAAGAATTAGAAATTTATGTTTAATGTACAGATACAACACAATAGTTTACTACTGTTAGAAATCAAAGACTAGATATAAGGGACTATCCCTGACATGGAGATCCAGTGCTTTACATTTTCAACTCACCTACAGCTTTTCTGGCTAGTTCTGTCTTGATACATACTCTGATCTGTAGTTTGAAATAAAGAAGGTAACCAGTTCTTGATCTTAGTGGCTCAGTGACCCAGGCAGGACTTCTGGGTCCAGCAATGAACAATCAGTATTAGATTTGAGATGAAAGAAAAATGTTAAAATTTGTTTTCCTTCAACTTCAGAAAGGTTGTATATAAGGTAAAACAAGAATTGTAACAATACCAAAGGAATTTTAGTTACAGTTCTCTAGAATACTCCAGGAACTTTTAAGTTTGAAAAAATTGAGAATTCCTGCATTGCTAGTAAAGCTTCAGGTGGCATCATTTGATATGTAGTCTTTATTAGGACTCTATCTTCCACTTTGAAATTAAGAGTTTTGACAGATCAGTCACTTCCCAAAAAATCCCTTTCTTCCCACATATGCCACAACAGAATAGCACCTTCATCTTGAAAACAGATGAGCAACTTCATTTGTTCTGCCATTTCCCTAAGATTGTTGGATACTATTTATTTCTATCATGTAGTACAGAGAGAGGGGGTCATGACAGTTTTTTTCAAGCTTTGGCCGAGTTCTGAAATCAGGAGTTTAGAATCTTGAGGGAGAGAGGGCAGTTGGTTTGGGAATCTCGTGGAGAGAGAGAGAGTCAGACCAGCTGAGCTGCTTCCTTGCCTATCTGAAGAATTGAAAATTTAGCCTAGTTTTGGAATATTTATTTAAGAATTGTTAGTTTAGATAAACCCTTTGTATCTCCATACCCTACCTCATTTCCTACCTTCCTCCCTTACCTTGAATGTCTGTGGATTGGATAAGGAGAATAAATCAGAGAGTAGTTCAAGTCTGTGAGGAGTTTAACTATAATTTGGCAGTATCTTATCTAGAAAGGTTAGTTAGTCACCATCTTACTCCCTTTAGATTTTAAAGATCACCTTGAGAGCTGAGCTAAGGCAGGACCTTGCTCAAACCTCGTCTCTGCCTCCCTTCCCCCACCTGACGTTTCTTTAAACAACTGTTAGGGCTTCCTCAATCCACTTTTCCTGACAAATCAACCTTATAAGACAATAAGCCCTTTTGTGTTTCAACAGACCTGTTAGTTACTTTGTCATTTAGTTATTAAGAGAGGGAAGAAGAGGAATAGAACCAACATACTCTGGGCTTGAAGGGAAGCCGGGTATCCATCTTGAAGAAAGGTGTTACTTCAAAACAAGTCCCTTCCTATGAAATTAACTAAAGCCTATAGTTAATGTCAGTTCAGTCTATTTCCTTCAGTTTGTCTTTAGTCTAAGTCCTAGTCTATAAGCCCTGCTGTCTTTGCCTGTTTAGATTAATTCTTCCTCTCCCTGAAGATCTTTGTTCCCTTCAGTGCTATACTCCCTGACTTCAGCCCATATTATATCCTGAATCTCCCTATTCCAGCCTACCTGTAACCCGTATTACTTACCTAGCAAGTCCCTGACAACCTCCTTTCAAAATCCCCTTTTACCACACACCTTTCCTCAAATTCTCCCCATTACAATCACTATAACAACATAGGCTTAAATATGGCTTCAGACACTTCCTAGTTCTGTGATCCTGTGCAAGTCACTTAACCCACATTGCCTAGCCCTTATGACTCTTCTGCCTTGGAACCAATACTTAATATTGATTCTAAGATTGGAGGTATTGATTTATAAAAGTAATAATAATAAGTATAAGATTATGGGATTCCCACACGGAACAGAGGGATAGAAAACCATTTGGTTATTTTTCTCACAATGACCAGTTGTCTCCCCAAATTGGTTGGACCAGGTCACAGCTCTGAAGGGGAACTAGCTTGCTTGTTTTCTGGCAGACCTGCCAGCCTTGAAGTTTTCTGTCCTCTATCATCTTCATAAGATAAATGTGAAGAGATGCGTCAAGAGTTTATAGTGATTTTGAACAATTTTTCAGTTTCTTTTCATTTGTCTATTTGGGGATGGATTTTAGGATCATAGATCGAGAGCCCCGCCAATTTTACAGATGAAGAAACTGGCCCAGGGTTGTTACAGTTGAACTTGGTCATAGTCCCACAGGTAGTAAGAGATAGGTCTTGAACATGTATCTCTGGCTTCAGAGCCAGGCTCTTTCTGCTGTACCACCTTTCATTCCACACATACCTGAACAAGAATCCTCATGAGGCCAGCCAGTCTGCTTAAAGATATCCCCCTCTCCCCAAAAAGGGGGCAGTGGCTACCTTGTCAGGTTCCTTAGAACCTCAGAAGCTTTTATCTACCTTTATGCAACATTCACCATTACTCCTACTTCTGACCTCTTATGTTCATTCCCATTAAGCCCTTTCTGCTCCAGGCTGGACAACCCTGCGCCCTTCCCTTGAACCTTCATAATCTCAAGGTCCTTTATCAACCTTCTAGTTGCTCTTTTACCTACCAAAATGTGGTACCCAGAAACTGACTACAACATCCATATGTGGTTTGATCAGCACCAAGGAGAGAGATGCTGTATCTTCTATCATCCCCTACATCAATTCTTCCTGTGACCACATCAGCTTTTCTAGTTGGTATGTGCGGATCAGCCTGTAGTATACTGACATCCACTCCTTTCTCAGATAAATGGCTATTCAATCAAACTTCCACTATTTTGTCCCGAAGTTGAATTTTTAAAATCTGAAGCATTTGTCTTTATTCATTTTTATTCTAAATTGTTTCAGCTCACTGAATGTTTTTGTATCCTGTCATCTGGCATGCGGTGTGTGTGGTCTGGGACTTGACCATCTCTCTCCCCACTTCTATTACCTTCCCTGCCCCAAACCACCTGCTTAAGCTTTTACATTCAAGGCCAAACTCAGGTGCTACCCCCTCTACAAAGCATTCTCTGATATTTATCCTCTGCCTACTCACGTTTCTCACAGCATTTTGGACCTGTCCAATTCACATTTCTCATATTCTGTCTGGTTATTAGATTGTGTTCATTCCTAAGCCAAACTATGAAGGGCCTCTTATTTTTGTTTTCAGACATCTAGTTCAGTTCCTGGCATCTCTTGGCCCATGTTTGCTAAATTAAATGAATAATGATACTTAGCATTAATAAAGCATTTAAGGATTGCAAAGCGCTTCACAAATATTGCCAACAACTATGGGAGTTGTGTTCTTTTATTCCCTTTTTTGCTGATGAGGAAACTGAGGCAGAGAGCAATTAAGTGACTGAGGTAAGGTCATATAACTACTAGGTATCTAAGATAGCACTGAAATCAGGCCTTCCTAACTCCAGATGCAACTCTCTCTATCCACTATACCATGCTTATTTCAGTCATGTCCAACTCAGTGACCCCATGGACCTTAGCAAAGATACTGGAGTGGTTTGCTATTTCCTTCTCTAGTGCCAGAGCTTAAGTGACTTGCCCAAGGTCACACTGCCAGTACATTTCTGAGGCCAGATTTTAACCTGGATCTTCCTAACTCCAAGCCCAGAGTGCCATCTGACTGCCTTAAATGCACCCAAGAAGAGAGATTTCTTTCATGTGTGGAATGGACTGTATGGCCACTGGGGTCACTTCCAACTCAAAATCTATGATACTTGGTGTCAGCACAACGTGCCAATCCAGATTAAAGAAGCCTTTTGACTAACTACTGCATTTTTGCCTGCCTTCCATTAATGCTTACTAACTACTGTGTATGATGCTCTATTTGTAACTGTAAAGGGTTTTAAAATGTACAAAAGAAGTAACCACTACTACAAAGAAAAAGAATGTAAAAGAGTAACAATTAAGTCTTTTTTTCTTTAAAAAGTGTATTTAAAATAGAGGGGCTTGTAGACTAACTTACCAGAGAAGAATTACAAAATTGTGCTGACATCAAAGTGAAACCCACATGACCATAAGAGGTAATTTGGGGTGAACCTCTCCTGATCCTGCTGTGAAAAAAGGGTTCTAGAATATTTAGCTGAAGTTTAAGGGAAAGTGAAATGATAAATGTGTAAATGGAACCTTGACTAGTTAGCTTTTCAAACAGAACCGGGTCTTAACAATTCCCCCATTTTATTTAAATAATCACTGTGTTTACCTAAAAAAAGCTTAGCAAAAGAAATAGTTCTCTTTTCAAAATAAACGGCTGTGTAACGCAGCCAGGATCCATTGCAATATCCATATATAGACACCAGCCTATGTGACCCTAGGCAAGTTACTTACCCCTATTTGCCTCAGTTTCCTCTT
Source organism: Gracilinanus agilis (assembly GCF_016433145.1). Lineage (NCBI taxonomy): Eukaryota > Metazoa > Chordata > Mammalia > Didelphimorphia > Didelphidae > Gracilinanus > Gracilinanus agilis. The sequence goes on from NC_058134.1 coordinate 41,875,500, forward strand.
CTGTCAAATGAACTGGAGAAGGAAATGGCAAACTGCTCCAATATCTTTGACAAGAAAATCCCAGATGGATTTTGGTTTTATATGAGTATTGTCATATTGAAACTCCGGGAGCTGAGAGTCCCACCGTTGATTGATAGGTGAAGACCGTTGGACCTCAGAATGTTCCCAGAGGCCATGGGGACAGGGGAGAAAGCGGTTGGCCAGGGGGGGTATAAATACCCTGGCAGCCCCTGACAGAGGGTCTTTTCCCTTTCCTTTGGACCTGGGACCTACAGACCCTGGTCTATTGGGATCTGAGGCTTGCTTGACTCAACCTTGCAAGAACTGTCTGAACCTCACTGACATTTGCCAACCTGTATCCAGACCATGAATCCTCTTATTCTGTCCCTAGGTATTTAGGTATCCAAATCATCCTTAGATATCTAGGTATCCTGGGGCCCAGGAGGGATCCAGGAAGTGGGCAGGAGAAGAAGAGGGTGGAAAAGGGTGGTTCATAAAGGCTGTGAAAGGCATAACATCTGGCAAGAAGAAGAAGCTGAGAGACATCATACAACAGCTTGCTTGCTCTGGTTTGGCTGTGGCCAGGCTGAGCCAGAGGAGCTAAACAAGCCAGAATCACTCACCTGCCTACAGTCCTGAGGGATTGATATTGTCAAAGATTAGTTTAGGGTTTCCTATTCCTCTTCCCATTTCCTAAATATTCCTTCTTTGCCAAATATATATAAAACTCTTCAAGTACCTTCCTGGAGTGGTTGTTTCATCACTTCTCTGGGAAGGGAGCAAACGCAGTCAGATAAATGTGTCCAAGGCTAATAGAGCCCAATATCCACCATTAATCAACCCTAGGTGGGATCTTAAAGGGATATTCATCCATTGACTGGAAGGATCCTGCCTGGGCACTGTTGTAAAGGAGGGAGGTGTACAACATCTAGCTAGGTGGCAAGACTCAGGTGATCTTGCACTAGCCACATATCTGAACTACCATTACTGTCACCCAATTAAGAGTGGTAGTATCCAGTTTACTCGCCTTTATTTATAACGGTATTCTACAACAATGAGCAATATGGAAGTATCTTTTGCAGGTTGATATATATATCCCAGATCAAAAGGCTTACCATCTCTAAGAACGGGGAGGGAAGGAGACCATATGGATCTTAGAATTTTGGGAAAATTATTATAGTAAGTAAAATATCTTTGAATAAAGGGGGGGGGGAAATCTCAAAGGGGATCATAGAGAGTCAGACTTGACTGAACAGATCAAGACACTCTAACAAGCATTTATAAAGCATCTATTTGCCAGACACTGTGTTGGTGCTGGAGATACAAGCATCAAAATTCATCAGTCCTGCCCTCAAGGAGTTTATGGAGACACGTCCATATATATGCATTGACACAGAGTCATTTAGGGTGAGGAGGAGCTGCCAGGTGGCGGGCACAGGACAGTCCTCACACAGAAGGTGGTGTGTGAGAAGAGCTTGGAAGGAAATGAGGAATTCTAAGAGGTGGGAGGGAGGGAAGGAGGGAAGGAGGGAGGGAGGGAGGGAGGAGTGCATTCCAGGTGTGGAGGCACAGCTTGTGTGAAAGTATGAAAATTGAAAGGTATTCTCTAATAAAGCCAGAAAGAAAGGCTGATGCCAGATGGTGAAGAGCTCTAAAAAAAATGCTAAATCAGATTTTTGTTTTTAATCCTAGAGGTAATAGGGATCCATTGGGGTTTACAGAGCATGTGTCAGTCCTGTGCTTCAGGAAAATTGTTTTGGCAGTCATTTAGAAGAAATAATTTAAACAATCTAGTAAAAACCAGGAGATAAGGAAGCCAATTTTTCATTTTTATTTTAAAAACAGAATACAGTTGGGTCATTTTCACCTTTGCAATTAAGGCATGTTACACATTAAAAACCACAGACAAAAGATATACAAAAAATTCTATTCTACATGACAGTCGATACAAAATAATATCCAAGATGCGAGGTAGCAATCTCCTTTATATGGTGTGATCACCTTCTTAATGCTTCCTTTTCAGTACAAATAAATGGCAGATAAGTGTTTCACAGATAAATGATGAATGGAATGATTTTGCATAAGGATGAGAAAATGTCAGTTATATTTTGACAAGTCAAAAACTTGATTAGAAAAGATTTGGGATGATGAGGTATAACACCTTTATTATTTCAAATACCTAAGTATTATGATGAACAATAAAGAAACACAGGAATCTTTTATGAAGATGTTAATTTTTTTAAAAAGGGTTATTCTATATTAGCATACTGTTCTTAAGAAATGACGGCAGAAAAAAGTATGATAATGTGGTAGGCAGTGTTTAACACCAACATTTCCTGTCCAAATAGTTAAACCAAGATATATTATCTCTTAAATCCTCAAATTCTCTACGAGGTAGATGGGGAGGTAGGGCTGCTTCTCAAAGGAATACAACTTTGAAAAGGAGGATGATGTCGATTTCTAGAATAACAAAGCCAACCAGAATCCTTGAGTTCTTGAAGTAAAAATTGACCGATCTCATTCATAGCAAGAGGTGTGAGGCTTCTCGGTCTACATCTTTTAGAACTGTCATATCCTATTCTCAAGAAGAGTATAAAAATATTTTAAAACCTGGCACACGGCATCCAAGTTTAACTTGGATTCTTTAGTCTCAGAGTCACCTTGTCCCATACAAATACCATAAAAAACTAGATCAGCAAGAGACAGCCAGGGACAAATAAGTGGACAAAATCAACACAACCTTTTCATGACTTAAAAAACTAATGTTCCAAATCTTTGCTATTTCATTGTAAAGTGCATTGATGCTTACTTTGGTTTGGGTAGCTCATTAGCAAGTATCCTTGGAACAGAGACTGTTACCTTTGTCCATGGAGAAGGAAAACATTAGGGGAAAGTGTTGTTTTTAAACTAAATGTGTCTCCACTTGAAGAGTGTCTCGAGAGAGCGTTTCCTCCAACAAGAGATGTTTCTGCTTCTTTTATCTCCATTGCTCTTTTGTAGAGCTCTGCAGCCTTTTCAAAATCTCCTCCTTCGTAGCTTAAAGAAAGGGAGCATAGCTTTTAAAAGCTGTGATTCTAGTGACATGGCCATTTAGAGTCTAAAGGATGAGGTGGTGAAGTGGAATAAAGCTGGACATAAGAAATCACATGATGATGAACTTCTAATCAAGTGTATTTATTCACTCAGAAGAATGAAAGAAAACATAGAGCACAAATGGGGGAAATTTGAGGTTTTGAGAAAGCAAATTTTGCTGTTGCCTTTTGTGTTAACACCAGTCATTTGGGGATAAGTTTCCCAATGCTCTTTCATGTGGCAAAGAAAAGTGTCATAACAATGACAGCTATGTTGGACATCACATCAACACTCCTCTCTTGTCAATGAGCAGACTTTTCACTCAAGCTACATTCAGTATTAGCCTGGTGGAAATCAAATTATCTGAAGCAGTTTCAAATTTAGGGTGGAAAATAATAAGTACTGGGGGTTTGCTTTCCATTAACATCAATATATGAAGTTATGTTACTTAGGGAGGAAGGAATAATTCTCTCCTCCAACCACTCTCAAACATACTTAGAAAATTTTCTATATTCACTTGTAAAGTGAGCAAAAAAAAAAAAAAAAAAAGAAAAACACTTTCCCCCCAACAAGAGGCCAATTATATGAAGCCGACATTAATCTTACCTAAGCACAGCCAAATTTTTTAGTGTTTCACCCACTCGTGGGTGCATCCGACCCAAGCTGTCTTCATAAATCTTTAATGCTCGTTCATACAATGGCAGGGCTTCAATAGGTTTTTTCTTGAAGTAAAGAAATAATATTGTTTGCTAATCAATAACGATGATAAATATTCCCAAAGTGCTGAAATTAACTCACACATTAAATCAAGTTACTTTAATATGCACTTAAAAAGAATATCTTAGAAAAATACTTTGATTACAAGAATAAAGAAATGGTTTATTAATCAGAACTATGGCAAGGATGAGGAATCCTGAGTTACAATACTAATGTATTTACTGATTCGATCTTAAATCAATCACATAAGTCTCCAAGGTTTTATGTGCCTCATCTGCAAAATGGGGATGATAACTCTTGCCCTTTTCCTTAACTTTGATTCATTACTTCAATTTATCTCTGATTTCATATGAGGGTATTCTCTTTGCCAATGCAGAGGGCAGAAACTCTATGATTTGACAGTCTTTGAGAATGGCTATGAGCTGGAAAATTCATGCAGATCAGAGCTGTGTACACGATTTTAAACTGAACTCTGATCAGGGCTGCTCCTTTGATGATGGATATTCAGCCCAGCACCAGCTCTGTATTTCAAGTCTTCCCAACTTTGTAGGAGCTGGGCTCCGTTGGCATTCCCTTCAAGAACCCACAGTCACCTTCCCACTATGAATCAGCATCAGATGAAGCCCCTAAAGGGCAGCATTCTTTCCCTGCCTCAAAAGTATGAAGAGAATGGAAGGACAATATGGAAGGCATAACACTCAATCCATTCTATAGTTGCTTGGTTCCATCTTCTCACAAAACTTGACTATAATTATTTTTTAAGTTTGTGTAAGTGTAAGTTAGCATTAGTCCATTACTATGGGGAAAAGAACTGGACTTAAATCAGAAGTTTGGGCTTTGGATTTAAGGTTTGTCTGTATCCTGACTCCTCTGGTGCCTTTAATGACTCTGAACCTTAGTTTCCTGATGTGTCAAATGAGAATGTACTTGCACAGCTGCCTGCTCTCATAAGTCTGTTGTGATAATTAAATAAAGGAGATGAGGGGGCTTTTTAAACTGGAAAATGCTATGTCTGCCTGTTACTACTACTATAATTATCTTAAAAGTTTTCTTGATGATATTCTAAAGGATTTATCAAAATTTTAGTTTTCTTGAACTTATTTTGACTTTAAACTTGCTTTGTCTTAAATTTCTTTTAAAAGTATACATTCTGGGGGCAGCTGGGTATCTCAGTGGATGGAGAACCAGGACTAGAGATGGGAGGTCCTAGGTTCAAATCTGGCCTCAGACACTTCCCAGCGGTGTGACCCTGGGCAAGTCACTTGACCCCCATTGTCTACCCTTACCACTCTTCTGCCTTGGAGCCAATACAAAATATTGACTCCAAGATGGAAGATAAGGGTTTATTAAAAAAAAATAAAAGTATACATTCCACCAGATTGGAAAGGCTTAAGGTATGGCTTGGCAATAGCTCCTATTTAAGGACCAAATGAGCTAAGTTTGAAGAGGCCTATTGCTGAGAGACCATCTACCAGATGCTGAGTCTTTTCCTGGTGTCAGCAGCTCAAGACATTGTCCATTATGTTGGGCTGCATCAGAGGAGACCACATTCACTGAGAGCATCATGGATCTTTTGACATATACAACAAAACAGGAGATTTATAAATGTTAAAAGTCATGGAGCTTACCATTTGACTGTAGAGAACAGCGAGGTTCACCAAGGCAGTAGCTACACTAGGATGCTTTGGGCCAAAAGATTTCTGACGTATTTCTACAGCCAACTCATAAAGTGGCACAGCCTTGTCAAGTTTCCCCTACAAAATAAGAAATATTAAGGAAATAAATTACACCATGTAATTAAATAGCTAATTAAAAGAAAAGACGTATATAACAGGGGAAAAACTTCTCACCACATAATTATCCCTGGTCTCATTGCTCAGGGTCAATTATAAATATTTAATAAATTTACTAATTTCCCTCAACTACTTCTAACATTTCATCCATTTCTTAATTCAACAAACATTTATTAAGCACCCCCACCAGGCGTAAGACGATGTATTATAGTGTCTGCAGAGGACACAAAGATAAAATCCAAAATAGTTCTTGCCTTAAGAAAGGTCAAAATCCTACTGCCTTACATTCCAGGGATAAATGAAACTGGGAAAGGGGAATGGAAGTTCGAAAATATGTTACCAGTTCCAGGTTTACAGGACCCTTATATGCTTGGCACATAGTAGAGTTATATGATGCCATTTGACATTTCCAAGGATCTGCTGGTATGCTCCCAAATATGCTAGTACTCAGGGCAATGGAAATTGGGAAACTGGACTTAAATTTAACTGGAGTTAAATCCTACATAAGTGGAAACACTGGGAATATTTGTTATAATATAGTTATGAATATTTCATTTCAAATTGAAAGAAGGGTGGGGTAGGGCAGCTGAATGGCTTAGTGGTTTGAAAGCCAGGTCTAGAGATGTGAGGTTCTGAGTTCAAATCTGGCCTCAGACATTTCCTAGCTATATGACCCTGGGCACATCATTTCACTCCCTTAGCCGGGCCCTTACACTCTTCTGTCTTTGGAATCAACAACAGTACTGATTTTAAAATGGAAGGTAAGGGTTTAAAAAAAAAAAAGAGGGTAGGACATTGACCAGAATTTGCTATATCCTCTACTGGAAGGACATCGGCAAACATCCTTAATTTCTACTTTTCCTTCTCTTGTGTAGATTTGAGAAAGAGTCTGGTTCCTGAGAGCTTTTCTCCTCAGAACTTTGAGGGAAGAGTTTTCTGTGTCTGTGTCTGTGTGACAGGCAGTTTATAACTGACAGTTAATAGAAGAATTACTTTAAGGAGTTTGTTATTGATTTAAAGATAGTGAATTTAATATTAAAGAGAGAAGATAAGTTAGGCCTGTTTTGCCAGGCCAGATTTCTTAGATATAGGGTTTTTGGAGATTTTAGTTTAGGACTTAGAATTTTAGACATAGTATAAGAATTAAGAGACATATTATCCCATTTCCTGTTCCTACTCTCCTCCAAATAAATAGGTGTCTGTGGTGTACCAAACTGCTCTCCGCAACTTTTATCAGACTCCTATCAATATTTATTAACTATACAGGGCAGGTGCTCTGTCCTCATCTTTGGAATTCTGATGTCCTTACCCTTTATGGAGTTCTGGCAATTGGGTGATTTACAATGTGTGTGGCTGGCCCTGATCCAGTGGCTGTGTTGGGTGGGGAGTCACCCAGTTCTTTCTCATTCTACGGCAGGGGAAGGTAACCTCCAGTGAGTCCATCCCAAAGACTCCAAGTATAGGTCTAAGGATAGACTAGGTGTTGTGTGAGGATGGGCTCCCTGACAAACTGGCTGCCACTGCGACTCACAGAGACCATTGAGTCAGTCAGACAGGGAGTGGGAAATCAGAGCTACATCTTTTGGCATTTCAAGGATCTGGAATATGGCTGCTACAAGAACGACTTCAGAATTGTAAAGATATTTAAGAGTCGGGCCATGGCCTAAAATCATCTTGCTGCTAAAGGTATTAACATTTATAACATATACTTTAGAAAAACTTCTGTTGTAAGTTCAGAATCAATTTAGGGGCTTCCAAGAGCTCGTCTAATTAAAGAAAGAGCCTCCTACATCTTGTCTACATCCTCATCTTATAAATGAGGAGATTGAAGATCAGGAAAATTAAGTGGTTTGCCCAAGGCTGCACAGATGGCCAATGGCAAAGCTGGATTCCTAGGCCAACATGTTTTCCTCTAGTCACGATGCTGCCCTTTTTTATGTCATAATTTTAAAAAAGCTTAAACCCCAAATGCACTTTTATCTATCCCTCTACTTGACAGAGGAGAAAGTCACCGTGATGTAACAGCCCAAAGAACGTTATTTATCGGAAAGAAGAGAAATCGTTTATTTGACAGAACTGGTGATTTAAATGGAATATCCTGAAACACAAAACTTATGCAGACAGAGCAGGCGAGACTAGAATGAACACAGACCACTTTCTTGTACAGGATTGCCAGGTGCTTCCCTGTGTACGCCAGGGAAGGGTGGTCAGGGGCCAGTGCCCGTCTCCTGATGTCCAGGGCTCTTTCGTAGAGTTCCTCTGCCTCTGCGTACTGCTTCTTCTCGTTGTAGAGAGCAGCCAGGTTGTTCAAAGACTGTGCACAGTCAGGATGGTCTGGTCCTAAGACCCGCTCCCTCATTTCTAAAGAGCGCTTCAGAAACAGGTCAGCGGCCCTGGGGACAGTCAGAAGCAAACAGTCTTTAAAGGCAATCAGTGGTGTTTGTACAGGTAAGCACTTCTAGAGCTACATCTCCTTAAATGAAATGAAGTGGAGAATTAGGCAAATATTTGTATATTTCAATACAGTAAGTAGACCGTTTGGAGAACATAGACTTCCTGCCCTCTTACCAAAATAACAAAATCCAAAAGAATTTTTTTCCCCCTAAAATCAAATTTGGGGGCATGAATTACCTTAGTAACAAGCCTCAACATTCCACTTCACTTTAACTGTTGAGATACAATCTATGTTTGCATAGGATTTTAAAATGATTTAAATTTTTTTGTACTTTATTTTTTCCAATTACATGTAGAAACAATTTCCAACATTTATTATTTAAAATTTTGAGTTCCAAATTCTCTCTCCTCTCTTCCCTCCTCTCCCTCATCATTTGACATAGGCTATACATATGCATTCATGCAAAACATATTTCAAAATGCATACTTTAAAAACAAAAGTTCTTTAAAATTCATGTTCCTCCTTTGGGAAACAGTCTAAATAACTTAAAATATTCCTAAAATATCTAATTGCTAATAGTTCTTAAAACAGTGGGCTAAATGTGTGTTCTTTTTAAAAAAAATTTAAACCTTACTTTCTCTCTTAGGATCAACAAAACTATAGGTAGAAGAGAGGCAAGGGCTAGACAATTAGGTTTGAGTCACAAAGCTAGAAAGTATCTGAGGTCAAATTTGAACGCAGGTCCTCCTGACTATGTAGCCTGGCATTCTAGCTACTCCAAATGTATGTAATATTTTTCTGAAATCCAAAGGTTTCAATGAGTGAATTTTTTTCTAAAGTACATATAAAAGTACCAGTACAAACCCCTTTCCTGACAAACAAACTAAAGGGAAGAAAAGACAGCCATAAAAAATGTTCTCATTAATTACTAATTCTATATTAATCCTGAAATTTTTTTTTGGCCATAGTTTTAGAAGCTGTAAATTTCTATCTAAATTCATTTCTCATGAATACATTTAACATATTTTCCATAACTTCCTTGATTCAATAGCCAATATTCTATCTATGGAAAAACTTTTATTCAAGCAAACATTTTTCTAAAGGATGTATCTAGCTAAGGGTTGAGAGGGTCAGCATGAGCAGTATCTCATTAAAAGCCACTCATCTAAGCATGGGGAGGATTGGGTCAGTATTGAAGAGAGAGCAGTTATATGGTTGAAATCACAGAGAAGTCAGGTAATGAAGTATTTTTATAATATACTAATTAGGTTTATGTAACAGTTTTTTTTCTTATGGTTATCATTCTCCACATCCACTGATTCCCTTTTAAGTACAATATATTCAGACTTCTGAACGACTTTTTTCAAAGTTAAATACTCAGGCCTAGGGACCAAAATACTGAACAGGAAAAAATAACATACACTGGTTTTTGGTGGGAAAGATCACATCATAATGTCAGATTACCGAAGGAATATAAACTTGAGTTAAGTAGCTTTCTAGTATGGATATAAGAGAAACTTCCTAATGTATTGTTAAATGCTTTTGTTCCGTTCAGTCTGACTCTGTAACTCCATTTGGGGTTTTCTTAGCAAAGACACTGGAGTGATTGGCTAATTTTCTTTTCTAGCTCATTTTACAGATGAGGCAATTGATGCAAACAGCATTAAGTGTCTTGCTCAGCGGCACAAAACTAGTATCTGAGGTGGGATTTGAACTCATGAAGATGATTCTTCCTGACTCCAAGTCCAGCACCCTATCTACTATACCATCTAACTATTCTTATTACATGCCTACCTAGGAGTTAAAGCACAGCATATCTTATTTTTTGGTCAATGCATTACTTACTCAAGATTATTCTGCAGATAATAGAGAACACCCAGCTCATTGAGGGTTCGAGCATTATCTGGTGTGTCTTTACCCAGTGTGAGTTCTTCTAACTGTAAGGCCCGTCGACGTAGGAGGGCAAATCCATACTAGAGCAAAAGCAAAAGTCAATTTGTCATCAGTTTATTTTGAAGCAAAATTCTGTTGTTAATTAATCACTCTTTATTCTTAGGCAAGTGCAGCTATTTACGTCATCTCTAATTTAAAATTATTATTTGTTAAAAATCATACCATATCCAAGTGTTTTCACCAGCAGTATACCAAATTTCATTAAAAATGCTTGTATGAAAGCACATGGTGGTGTTTCAGAAAATGATTTAACAGTATAGTTGATGTTTCATTTGATTTCTTTTTAAATGGGCAGAATGGAATTATAAGGCAGGCACTCTGCCTGTTCAGTATTTTAACTTTTTTTTTTAAAGTATAAACTTAACCAATGCCAATTTAAGACAGTATAATTGAAAAAGAAGCCGAATTATAGAGCAACTCACTAAATCATTGCTGAACATCCCCACTTCTTAATTAAAATCAGACAGAGACTTGTTTAAATCCTAACAAATAGTCCCCAAGTGAGAAGGGATTTGGGGTTTACAAAGCACTATTTTCTTTTTTTAATTTTCTAAGGTAAAACAATGCAAGTATTATTATTAATATGGTGATTTCTGTTCTAAAGATATGAAAACTGAGGCTCAGATAAAAACACTATGCCTAATTTTTAAAAATGAGTTGACAAAATTAAAAAATTTTAAATTTTAGTCTGTCTAGGGGAAGAATTTCTTTTTGATTCTTTACGACTTAAAATGCAAAGATCTTGATCAGGCTTTTGTTGAAGGAGACCCCCTCCCTCCACTTCTTCATTCTTCCTAAATATTCTGTAATGTCATATACTAGCCCAATATCCAAGAGAGTTTCATATTTCTCTTTTCTTGATCAAGCAACTTATCTCTCACTAATAGTAAAAATTTACATGAAGAACACTGTATTAAACTGGAAAGTCTTCAACTAACACTTCACTAATGCAAAAAAAAAATTAAGTCTCTGACCTTTTGGGAAAAAAACCTATGATGCTCTATGTAAAATTCAGCATTGTAAATGGTTCTTAGGGCTCGTATAACAAAACAAAAACGTTATTTCTTTACCAAATTGCCTTTTCTCCTCGCAACTTTCTGTCGGATTTTAAAGGACTTTTTCCTTAGATGTTCAGCTTGCTCATATCTAAGAAAGTAATTTGGGGGAAAAAAAAGCTGAAAGGAAGCAACATATGTTCAAACATTACTAGTAAAAATGAAATATTTTAAAATGTATAAATGAAGAAATATTTTTGGTTACTAAGTAATGCTAAGTTTCCATCTAATGAAAATGCTTATGAAATTTTAAATTGAGCTAATCTTGTAAAATCAAAATCTAGCTCTATAGTAACATCTTAGATAAAAGAATTTAAGTCACAGAAGAATAGCCTTTAAGGGTTTGTTTTTGGGGAGGAAGGAAGGGGTGTCTTGGTATCCCCAGTGCCTAGAATATAGTGATGCTTAATAAATATTTACTGAATCAGTCTTGCTGGGAGCTTAAATTTTGAAGGATTCAATCCTCTCGTGTTCAAGATGAGGAGCATGAGGCAGTGGCTTGCCCAACTAATCAGTGACAGAAGCAGGACTAGAACTTAGGTCTATCTCAATCCAGTGCACAGCCCCATTTATGTCACAGCAACAATGGACAACCCAAATGAGTTATAATCCCAAGTTCCAGGTTAACTCAGCCAGCCAACCCTGTGGATATTACAGCATTTTTATTGGGGCAGAAATTGGCTCTACAGTATCTTGAGGCAAAATGAAAGTTTTAATTTGTAGAACCAATTAGTTACCTGCTGAACATAGGGCAGTTCTTGTTCTCTATTGTCACTGCATATAAGCACACCATGTACACAAGTTATAAAAATCAAGAAACACACCCACTGACCACTCATGCCTCCATCACTCGTTCCCACTTCCCACCCTGTGATGTATATATTAAAACCCGAACCGAACCAAACCTCCTACCCTGACATGGCATGAGGGCTACTGACTTCACTCTTACTTGTTTTGTTTCTGATATAATGTTGCGAGGGCATCAAGTTCCCGGGCAATAAGAGGATGCTCAGAACCATAAGTATTCTCCAAGATTTCCAGGGCTTGTTTATACAACTGTTCAGCATTGCCAAATTTCTTCCACTGCACATAAACACCTGCCAGCTGGTGGAGGGACTGGGCCACCCGAGGGTGATCTGGATCCAGAGCTGTTTCTCGGATTTCTAAAGACCTCTGTAAGGGAACAACCGCCTGCCCTCCCCACCCCAAAAAGTTAAATGAAAACAGATCTCTTAGAGACTCCTGCTTTCTAATCAACAACAACCTCAAAAGAAAATTGAAATAAAACCTAGAACTCTTAGAAACTTGCTTTCTTCTTACACATGACAGGAGAATCAAGAATGATTCTATTAAGTGAGGGGAAAGGACTCTATTTAGTTATGACGTGAAAATCACATTTCCTTGGAGACTCTGGGGTCCTTACCTGACTGAGGAGGCCTAGGTCCTTGAGAAACCGACCCAGGGTTTCATAGAGATCAGCTAAAGACATCATGCTTTCTTCTCCTTCACAGCTTTTCTCATACTGCTTCAAGGAATCAAAATATTCTGTGGCCATGGATCCCTTATCTCTCCCAACGAGCTGCCAATAGCTGAGCAATTCGGCAAAATGTCCTCTGTTTCAACAGATAATAATTTAGTGAGAAAGCACAAACCATGCACATAGATACAGACACACACAGGATGGCTTGACAACAAAATACATACCAAGAGAATGGTAATTTTGCCTGAGGTTTAGCTTTTTTTCAGTTATTACATCAGATGCTTAGCCTGAATACCAACTCACTTTATTGTAATTCTTACTTATAGTTTGTAAATTTTAACTTTTTGTTTTTCAGTCATTTCAGTTGTGTTGGACTCTATGTGACCCCATTTGAGTTTTTTTTTTGTTTTTTTTTTGCAAAGATACCTGAGTTGTTGGCCATTTCCTTCTCCAGCACATTTTAAAGATGAGGATAGTGGGGCAAACAGGGCTAAGTGATTTGCTGAGGGTCATACAGCTAGTAAGTGTCAGAGGCCAGTTTTGAACTCAGGAAGATGATGCTTCCTGACTCTAGGACTGGCACTCTAACATCACAGAGACAATCAATAATTTCATCAGAGAATGACAATAATGAGACAACATACCACAATTTATGGGACACAGCCAAAGTAGTACTCAGAGAAAATTTTATATCATCAAGAGAGAATGACCAGAGCAATGAATTGGGCATGTGACTAAGGAAAACTATAAAAAGGACAAATTTAAAAATTCCAATTGAATATGAAATTGGAAATCCTGAAAAATCAAAGGAGAGATTAATAAAATTGAAAGTAAGAAAACTATTGAACTAATAAATAAGAGAGGAGCTGGTTTTATGAAACAAACAATAAAACAGATAAGCCATTGGTTAATTTGATTCAAAAAAGAAGAAAACCAAATTACCAGAGGTTTCATCAGACTATTGGAAGGACATCAAAAAAGCCTAAGAAGCCTTGCTCTAGTCCAACACCCTCATTTTATAGAGGAAACGGAGGCCCAATAGAATAGAAGAGACTTTTTTAGGATCACACAGGACCCAAATGCTGGATTTGGAATTTGACCATTACTTGCAAAGAACATGAATGCAACAAGAAGCTGTCTCCTCTGGGGTTGTGCTGAGGAGGAGAAGCAGCGTCCTCCATCCTAACCCTATGATTTTAAGAATCAGTTATTCTCTCCTTCTTCTTCCTCTGGGGAATCCTGAACTTATTTCTGGTTTTCTTTAATCTCTAGAAGTCTGTTTCCAATGTGACTTGCTTACTAAAATCACAAAAGGCTGAAATGGTACTGAAAACACATAAAAAATACTATTTTAAATAAAAACTACTCCATTGAGGTATGCTGTCTTCTTACCTTTTATAAAGGTTTTGAGACACAAAAAGGTTGAGGAGACATTCATGCAGCTTCTGTTTGTTGCCCTGTTGTTGGAAAAGCCATGGGAGCTCGTCAGCACATCTCCAGGTCACCCTGGCTTTACTAATGAAGGGAAAGGGAATACACTCAATGAAATCTTGAAATAGTGTAAAGAAGCACACGCTATATTCCACAGTCCTTCAATGATACAGTGGAGGGAGTACAAATTTTCAACAAAGCAGGATGGTAGCCCAAGTGGCATGACGTCAAGTCATGGGCTTTTTTGAGGCACTGAAGTACATTCAAAATTTTTTTGGAAAATGTAATTAAGGTAATGATTATGAGGTCAAAACAAAAAGGCATCAGTAAAATTTTTTTAAAAGGGCAACAAAGATCACCAGGCATGGGGAAAAAACCCAAATCCAATCCAAATACTTCCTGTGAAATAAAACGCAAACCTATAATTTTTCTTTGAGCTATTAAACAAAAAAAAATTAAACATCAAAGTTTTTCTATGCCAAATTCAAATTTCCTTGTCTTAAATTTACTCTGAATCCTTGGTCAAAATACTGAGACTTTCTTTTTTAATGTGACCGCTTCATTTGTAAAATGAGGGGATCCAACTAGATGGACTCTGAAATCTCTTCAAGCTTCAAATCTTGAAACCTTTCATTTTTATCCACATGGTAAACTGATGACATGGAAATTTTATTTATTAAACAATATGAACAATTCATAAGAAATTTAAGGGCTTAGAAATTTGCCTGGGGCACAGAGAGGTTAAGTTATGTCTAAGCTCACACTGCCAGAATGTGACAGAGACAAAACATGAAGTCAGGTCCTCAGGACTGCAAAGTTGGACTCTAACCACTATGGCTTGCTTTCTCTCCTGTGAAAGAAGACTTACATCTTAGAGTATTGCTAGTTTTATACTTCTAACATTTATAGCATAAGGAAGGGACTTAAATTTATCATTCACAAATTTTTAAACTACAAAACCAGATAAAAAGAAAATGATGCTGATACCTATAGTTCACAAGGGAAATTAGAGAACCAACTGAAGATTGGAATTACCTTAGTTGAGTGGTGAAGTACTCTATTAACTTTTCTCTATAGGTAGAAATATCTTGACTTTCTTCCATATATTCTAATCTGACTGTTTCCCATGCCTAGAAAAAAATTGATAAATTACATTATTTTATCAAGTGATATTCATATTACATATCCATTGTCTCTCTCACCAGATTGTAAGCTTCTTGAGGGCAGGGGCTGTCTTTTGTCTCTTTTTGCATCCCTAGTGCTTAGCACAATGCCTGGTGCTTAATAAATATTTATTGATTGGTTGATGCATCTCTGTCATTGAATTTTTTAAAAAAGGAATTATAATTCTAAATCTATCATTGTAGTACTACAGAAAAGAGGCACTAAGCTGTTGTTTTGTTTTTTTTTTTTAGCAAATACTCAGTATACAACAGTGACATCTGGTAAAATACCTCCATTTTATCATTTATTTTTAGGCAAAGAAAAGATTAATTTAAAGATCAATTCAAGTGTGAAAGATCTGAGATATATGGGAGGTAATGTGACCTAATGAACACCTATGAAGACAGGAAAGCCTGGGTTCATGCCTTGGATTCATTCTATGCCTGAGAACTCAGGCAAGTGATTTATCTCTCAATACCTCTTGCCACTATCAAGTTAGGAACAAACTGCCAACTGCATTAGCAGAGGACATTTCTACACTGGGAGTTTCCTATACCAATAATATCACAGGTGGTAAGTTGGAGAAGCATTAAAAATACCAAGTAAAATATAAAACTGAAAATAAAAGAAGAAAATCTTGTAAATGAGACTGAATAGATTAAGAAACAAAAAATAAGACTCCAACCTAGTAGTAGAAATTAAGCATGAGATGAGAATGAGAATGAAAAAATACTCTAAAAATGGATAATATATATGTATATATCTATATCTATATATCCATATATATATATATATTACCTTCTGTTCTAGAATCAATACTATGTATTGGTTCCAAGGCAGAAGAGTGGCCAGAGTGAGGCAATGGGAGTAAAGTGACTTGCCCAGGATCACACAGTTAGGAAGTGATTGAGGCCAGATTTGAACTTTTGTTCTCTCTAGGACCTCTTCTCTCTAGGCCTGGCTCTCAATCCACTGAGTCACATAGCTTCCCCCAGAAATGTTATTTAACTCAGGAATATATTGATCTTTTTACATAAAAAAATTGACAAGATTAAATAGTTATATTGGACAGCATTGGGTTCTCTGTAGCTCCTTTGAAAGTTTGTTCAAATGATAATGATTTTTAAAAATATTTTTAAATCATAGCTTTGATTATGTCACCACCCACAGGGCAGAATCTTTTAGTGGCATCTCTACTGCCTACTGCATAATTTTTTTACTCCAGAGTCTGACATTCAAGGCCCAACACCTACCTTTCCCAGCCAGCCTCTATATTTGACTCCTGCTGTTCCCTGGAATGATCTGTACTTTCAGTTCTGCACAGCCAAATCTTCTTCCCATACAATGAGGCTCAGCTCAAATGCTACCTCCTCTACAAAGCCTGCCCCAATTCCCCTCCACGCAGATCTGCCAAGGGGAAGTAATCTCTTCCTGCTCTGAGCACCGGCTGGTTCCTCCTCAAGCGCCCTTTTACTATTGCTCTATCGGTCGGTCCCAGACTGTGAATTTTTGCTTCTCGTTCAGCTTTGTGCCATCTCCTGGAGTGAGGCTCAGGGGATGCTGAGGCTGCACGGAGGCTCTTGACAAATACTTCTGTATCAAAAGTTAGCGAAGTCACTTGGCGAAGATGCAGAACAGACACTTACCTGGAGGTGCTGGAACTTGAGTAAGCCGCACCCATAAGTCAATAAACACATTTTGTGCAAACTATGAACCAGGGACGTGAGCACAGACCAGGACAGGGCAGGGTAGAGCTCCATCAGTTCGGATTCGCTCACGCCATTGTGACTGACACTGACCAGGCAGAGAATCTACAGAGCAAACAGACTGACATCATGATTAAGAAGCTTTATAAATAAGGGAGCAAACTGCTCTAGAAATCCTTTCCCAATAATTCTCCTAATCTCAAAAATTGCTTATTCCAAAAAAGTCAATTCCACTGATTTCTCCTGACATACCAACACAGTATTCAAAGATGTCACTAAGCTACAGATTTTTTTTTTTACAAACAGGATTGAACATGCACTGAAACAACACAAAGTTTATATGTCTTATACTGTAATATGCATTGCAGGTGCACAGGGAAAGAAGGAAGGCCAATAAAAATCCCAAATACATAAAGTTAAAT
The DNA here is from genome assembly GCF_016433145.1 of Gracilinanus agilis. NCBI lineage: Eukaryota > Metazoa > Chordata > Mammalia > Didelphimorphia > Didelphidae > Gracilinanus > Gracilinanus agilis. Next base: position 41,892,688 of record NC_058134.1, read on the forward strand.
ATTTTAAAAGTAGAGATTTAAATGTATTTCAAAGGGACTAAAGCTACCTTAACATAAACTTTTCTAAACAGAGAGCATTTCATAGTAGACTATTAATAGAACTATAAGACTAGAAGCTATTTTTTTTCAGAGGTAAGCTAGCTGGGTAACCCTGCTCTGTTCACTCTAGAGTTCATTTAAGTCAGTGGTTCCCAAACGTTTTGGCCTACTGCCCCCTTTCCAGAAAAAAAATATTACTTAGCCCCCTGGAAATTGATTTTTAAAAATTTTAATAGCAATTAATAGGAAAGATAAATGCACCTGTGGCCATCACCACCCCACCCTTGATTGCTGCAGCACCCACCAGGGGGCGGTGGCGCCCACTTTGAGAATCACTGATTTTAGTCATGCTATCTGCATATTTTCATCAGGCAGATCTGGAATTGTTTGAGTACATTGGGGTGGCTTCCACAAATATCTAAGAGGTCGTGAGTCTGCCCACAGCCTGCTAAGCAATCCAGAAACATCCGTGGCAAGCATAAAATCAGGGCAGAGGATGCCCTGCCCCAAATTGTTCACCCAGAGGTAGGAGTTGGAGCTGAGCAGCCCCTGTCCTGACTCATCATATACAGCTAATGCCTTCCATCTCTGATCAGCAGAAACAAATGAAGTATCTTGAGGTGCATGTGGATTTTCCTGTTTTAGATGTTAGATGTTTTACCAAACCAATCAAATTAGTATAAGCCCCCAAAACAAGAAGGCACATTGTCATCTGCTGGTATTCTTAGATTTACATGAAACATCTTAATAGCAACTTAAAATCATAGGATTTAGCAAAGAATATTTAAATAATTGCTCATTTTAAAAGTCACAAAAATATGAGAATCATTAAAAAAAAAAGCTTTTTGGGGGCAGCTGGGTAGCTCAGTGGATTGAGGGCCAGGCCTAGAGATGGGAGGTCCTAGGTTCAAATCCGGCCTCAGACACTTCCCAGCTGTGTGACCCTGGGCAAGTCACTTAAACCCCATTGCCTAATCCTTACCGCTCTTTCTGCCTTGGAGCCAATACACAGTATTGACTCCAAGATGGAAGGAAAGGGTTTAAAAAAATAAAATAAAATGAAAGCTTTTTATGACACGGTGCACTCACCTCCTTCATTAGGTCTCTCTCTTTATCACTTTCCATAGATTCCTGAATTGATCGCAACACTAGCCTATATAACGACACGGTATCCTGACACTGGAAACATTGTTGTAAGATTTCATCGACGTTGCTGGCTCTTCCAGCAGTGCTGTAATACAGGAGAGAGGTTTAAACTGCTTTTGATGTCATTAAAAAACTTATAATATACTAATCCTTGGATGGAAAGCAGATTTCACTCCTTAAAATGGGAAAATCTGCTGATACAGAGAAAGCTTCACTACCCAAAACATATCAGAGATAATAGCAGAAATTAAAACCGTCATGGTATGGGACTACTCAGGACACTTAAAAGGAATGCTCTGCTCAATTCCTAGATGCAGATGGACAACATTCAAAGCAGAGGGAAAATAATCATAAGCAGAACTGGTTAGTTAGCTGGGCAAATTAGTCGGGGCCTGGAGCCTGAAAAAAAATCAGGCTATAGGCAATGAACAATTTTAACAATTATTACATGAATTGAAACTATGACTCAGTATTTGTGCTTTTAAATGACATTCATGACTAGAGGTGGGATGTAGGATTCAACATGCAAGAATGTATTACAGTAAAGGATACTGAAAAAACACTACTTTTTGCTGATCTAGATTTTCAATGGAAGAAAATATAATTCACCATGATGCTTAGAACTTGATTTTGTAATAAATCAAACCCTATAGTACAGTGCAAGTTCAAAATCCCCAGTGGACAACACCTGGAGGGTGCAATTTTTAAACCTTCCTCAGACTGCACTGAATGTCTTGTCTCATGTAACACTGCAACATGAGTGGGCGTCAGAAAAGAGGATAAACATTTTTTACACGGTTAATCTCATGTAGAACAAGAGATAAGGCTTGCAGAATGAATGGATTTCAGAACTAGAAGGGAAGTGCCTTAGAGAACAACCACCACCAGCCTAAACCACTTTCATTTTACAGAAGACCATATAAGTGTAGTGTGTCTTGCCCAAAAACACACAGCTAAATAAAGCATCAATAAACATGTCATCTTCTACCTTACTTAGAAGGACAGGGATTTGTTACTGAAGGAAATTTAAAATTCAGATGTTAATATTTTAACATTAAAGAAAAGTGATGAAAATGAAGATAAAGATAGCAATTGTGTTGATTCAAAGGGAGCTGCTTTTGTCACAAAGGAGCACAACTCCTCTATTCCCCAGCTAAAGCTTTACTCTTTATATGGTTTTCATCTGTGTGGATCCCACTATGACCAAGCAGGGAATTTTCAAGAGCAATCCTCTACTTAGCCAAGAGTTAGTATTAAAAAGGTAGAGAAACATTTGATAATCTGACAATCCATTAACTACCCCAGGGATCGATCATCCATCCCTCCTTCTGATGCATTGGGATCCCCCAACTCACATGTCAAGGAAATAGTTTTCAGTAAGTAAAAACATGCAAGAGAGAGTTCTAAGAACCCGCAACTTACCATGTGATCATTTTACCCAAAAGGGTGACATACAAGGCGTTGCAGGTTGTAGCAGAACGACAATGCCTCTCTAGTTTCTTTTCCTAGAACGGCGGTTTACCAAGAACAAAACAAAACACAAAATCCAACCTGAAATAAAGCAGTCGGATCTGCTAAGGCTTCTGTATTACCAAACATAGGGCTGGGCTATTTAATCTTGATTAAGCTGACAATTTGAGGGCAGTGGAAAGAGAGCCAGNCTGGGCTATTTAATCTTGATTAAGCTGACAATTTGAGGGCAGTGGAAAGAGAGCCAGGTAAAGAGACAGGAGGTCCTGGGTTCAAATGTGGGTTCAGATACTTTCTAGCTGTGTGACCCTGGGCAAGTCACTGAAACCCAACTGCTTTGCCCTTACCACTGTTCTGCCCTGGGACCAATATTTAATATCAGTTCTAAGATAGAAAGTTTTTTTTTAAAAAGTAACAATTTGACAATTTTTACAAGTCAGAATACATTCAGATTTGGCAAAGTTTCTGACTTCATACATAAAAGAAGTGGATATGAATTTTTTTGGGGGGAGTTTGGTATATACCAATGATGGTGAACCTTTTAGATACTGACTACCCAAACTGCAATCCTCACGTGCATGTGAGCTGCCCACTTACCCCAGACAAGAGAGGGAGGAAGAGTTCCCATTGGGCTTCTGGGCAGAGGAGTGGGTGATGTCAAAAATGTCCTTAGGTGCATGTAGAGAGGGAGAGGAGAGCAGCCCCCTCTGGCCTGCCTGCTACAAGTTCGCCCACATGGGTATATACCATGTACCCAGACATATTTATAGCACTTGTATTTCCAATTATACAAAAGCATAGGGTATTAAATCTGTCATATTAGTTTAGAATAAAATGCATTTAAACATGTTCTTATCTACAAGCAGTGGTTAAAACTCATTTTTATTTGTGAGAGCGAGCAGTCTCTATCTTTAGTTTAAACATTCTCTTTAAGAAGGCTGATATATAGTGAGACATGATGGTTAAAATTAAAGTACATACCTGCTCTTTAGTCAACTTAATATTTACACAGTTACATTCTGCAGTAATAAGAGCTTTCGCATCCTTTGAATTTAAAGGATCAAGATGAAGTGTTGGCCACAACCTTATATTTAAAACAAGAGGAAAAAAAATGACATTCAGGTATAAGAATATACTATATGCTATCATGATTTACCAGCAAAAGACTAAAATCTTTGATGGGAATCAGAAATTCCACATCTTCTGGAAATATCTGAAATATAACTAGTAAATCCTGATATCCAAAATACTAATGTTAATTTGTTTTGTTTCCTCCTAACACGATTGTATCACCACTCTTAAAATATTCTCACTATTAGAGGCAGCTAGGTAGGACAGAAGAGAGAGTGTCAGGGCTGGAGTCAGGAGTACCTTGCTTCAAATCTGGCCTCAGACACTTCCTAGCTGTGTGTCCCTGGACAAGTCACTTAACCCCAACTGCCTAGTCTTTGCTGCTCTTTTTTCTTAGAATGAATACTAAGACAGAAGGTAAGGGTTTAAAAAATATCTTCAAAATCACATACAATGCTAGGAAATAAAATGGCATAAATACAATGGGACAATGTAGTTAGGAGGCATTATTCTATAAAATAGATTGAAACCACATTAGTTAAACAGTTACTGGCCACCTACTATGAGTAAGGCATTGTTTTTAAGGACAGAGCGAGAGGTATAAGACCCCTCTGGTTCTCAAAGAATTTGTAGTCTGTCATCATTCAATGATGGTTGAAATCTACTCTACTGCTGGACATGGTGCTCTTATTGCAAAAGCTCAGAGGGAACCTGCATTTTGGAAACTCTCTAGCTTGCCCATGTGGTCCCCGTGGGTCCTCTTACTCTGCATGACAGAAAATCCATCACTTTCCTTGCTTTACTTTAGGTGATGTATCTAATGGGATCCCCAAACAAGAATATTGATTCCCAAATAAGACTATTTTTAAGTTGCTGTAAATATGTATGATACATTTAATATAAAACATCTCAGAGGTATCAGATTTAATGCTCACCAATTTTACTCTTAAACATCCTAAGTACAAAATATTAACTAAGTGCCCACCATTCAAATAACCCAGCCTTTTGAATTGACACTCACCACTGATGGGTGAGAAATTAGCCCTGGCCAGAGAAAGGTGAAGCGATGGCAGAGTAGGGACTGCAGGCAATGTTGTCCTGCTAAAGCGGAGGCAGGCTGGTGAGTAGAAAACAGAGGAAAATGTTAAGTCTTTATGGGGGGGATTAGAAAGGAGGAAGCACACAGGGGAAGGTGTGAGAGGGGCTAAAAGGAACAATAGTGGACCAGAAGAATAAAGACAGATAAGAGGGAAAGACTGATATAAGGAGAAAAATTAGCAATGAGAAGGCTGTTTTGCTTGGTAGGATGGTGAACTTTTGACGGCAGGACAAGTTAAAAAAAACCTGATATATAACACTGCCATATGCCACATAGTGAATTTACATATTTATAGACAGACAACTGGAAAGAATAACTTATTATCATACCTCCACGCCGGAGGGCATGTTTCCACATTCACAGAAACAATTACTCTTACATTCACGGGCAGGGGATCTATCAGCCACTTCATGTGTTTTTCAACTTGCTTGAAAAGACAAAAACAACATCCAATCTATTAGTTCAAACTCACTGAGAATAACACTCCCAGAGCTAACCCAAGCAGTAAAGAAGTATCGTTCAATGTCTCTGCACCTATTTTTGGATAATTATACCACAAAGTGTATTGAGTACTTCTTGTTAATGATATAATACCTTCTGTATCAAGAGTAAAATCACTAGAATCACTAGGAGAGATCTTCAGGTGAAGAAACACAAATTCTTTTAATTTAAAAATATGGCAAGTTAATCTTCATTGTAGGGCACCAATCATCAGAAAAGGCTTTTAGACCAGTCTATGAATACCAAAATATAAACAAATGAGGGCTCTAGCTATTCAACAACATTACTGGCTTTGTTAAAATGACCAACTTTTCCTTGATTAATAATCAGCACAACAATAATCTTTAACCAGTCTGGTTTACTTCCAGGAGAAAATAAAAATCAGTGGAACGGAAATACACGGGGCTACTCTCATCACTGATGATGCTTTTGCTTCTTTTCCAGAGAGGCAACACAGGATAGTGGGTAGAGCCCTAGTCTCAGGGTCAGAAGCCATGCGCTGGAGTCGAGGCTCTACAACTCATGAGCTGTGTGACAAGCCACCATCTTTGATCCTGTTTCCTTGTTGGTAAGATGGTAAGATGGTTGGTAAGATGACGACTTGTACTCCCTGCCTACAGGGTACTTGTGAGTCAAACTGTAGGATGATGGGGATTACAGCCAGAAGGGACCTTGGGTCATGTAGCCTAAGCCTTTCATTTTGCTGATGAGGAAACTGAGGCTTGGGGAGGAGTGGTGACTTGTCTAAGCTCACACAGAGGGTCAATGGAAGAGCTGGGATTTGAACCTGGGTTTTCTGAGGCTCGTGCTATCCAGGGAGGAGCTCTTATTATTCCAAGTTTATCAAGGAGATAACGAACATAAAGCTGGAACAGTACCTGAATCTGATCTATAGAATCAATAATGATGATAATACTGCCTTGATGACGAGCAGAGAGTTTTTCTAGCCAACGTGGAAACTCCTCAAGGAGCTTCCCAGGATCCAGTGTTAGCCCAGATACTGACCAGGAATGCTGCATCAGCTGCAAGAAGAGACATTTATCCACATACAGTCACACAAATTAGCTGTGCAATTTGTACAGGCTGTGGTGGCTGGAAAAAAAAATTTCTATGTATAGGGACCAAAGTGGAGATGTGAAAAGGTCAAACTTCTATAGCCAGGAGAGCTATTTATTCACTTACCAAATTCAAAATAAATGTGTAATTCTGAAAATACAGGGGCAGCGAGGTGGCTTAGTGGATAGAGAGCCAGTCCTATAGATGGGCAATGCTGGATTCAAATGTGACCCCAGATACTTCCTAGCTGTATGGCCCTGGGCAAGTCATTTAATGCCCAGTGCCTAGCCCTTAAAACTCTTCTGCCTTGGTATCAATAAACAGTATTGATTCTAAGATGGAAGGTAAGGGTTTAAAAGAAAAAGCTAACTATGGCCATGACATCAAAATAAGGACTTAGCTCACATGGAAACAAGATTTTGATACCTTTAAAGTCAGTCGTTTAATGATTGAGGCCGACTCTGAGCTAGTAGACCTGGGTCTCCCCACAAAGTGATACAGAATTAGTGTGTTTGGAGAAAGCTTTTGCTGCAGCTGTATCCTATAAAAAAAGACAAAGTGTTTTTTGAGAAACAGTTTGGAAAACTAGAAAAAAATCCACCAAACCTCTTTTATATTAATCTTCTAAAGCATCTTAATTGACAATAAAGAACCTTATCAAATACCATTAATCTGTCAGCAGTTACACATTCCCAATCTTTTTCATCGTGCTGAAATCCATCTCCTATGGGATTGTGGAATTAGAGGAATACTTTGGAACTCTAATCATTTCATTACAGATTCATTTCTGCTAGAAATTGAAGCAACTCTCTAAATGTCTCCAGCCAGGGTTGTTTAAATTGGAATTTAAAGTACAATTAAAATGAATGATCACCTATTAAATAACACATTCCTCTAATGAACCAAAGCCATGTCTGTGGTAAGAGATAACCTAAGTTTTTCCTGAATGTAAACACAAATTAAATTAAAAGGCTCTAGAAAAAAAAGACATTTTGGTTTTCTACATAATACAATGCAAATATTAGCTATCACAAATTCCTTTCTTCTGACACTTTGTTCAGGTTACATGCCACAATCAAACTAACCACACAGAAAAATCATTGGTTGATGTTGAAGCTCTGAGGAAAAGCCTGAAGGCACCCAGATATCATTTTAATAACCCAATATTAGCAATCTATTTCTTAATTTTGCAATAATTAATTTTGTTCTAATTTTCAATGAAATGTAAATTAAAATGAGGATGTGATAATTCAGCCTATAATAGCTTCACCAGTTCCAAGAAGGCACTTAAACAAGCATGCCCTACATTCTCTAATCCCCCAGAAGGTAATTACTGTTTGCACTTCATGATTGTGTCCTTATATTTCACCGTATTGTTTGCTCCATGTAGAGCTCGACTTCCCAAAGATATTACAAGCACTTCAGTGACAAAACTGGGCACAGAGTATGTGTTTGGTCTAACTCTAGATAAATACATGAAATTCAAAAACGAAAGGTAAATTAAAAGCAAACAACAAAAACTCAGACCATTTGGATAAAAGAAGTGATTTTCCAGAGCCTGGTCCTCCAGACACAAGAAGGGGTGGGATAGGTGCTGCTGCCGCCACAAGGTCATTCAGGCGCTGGTAATACTATGAAAAAACAAACAATCAAAAAATTCGAAGTATTAAGGGTTCTAACGCTACTTATGCCACCAGAAAAGATATAGTTGACTATCAGTTATCCACTTAGAACAAAGACAAGAATAAATGAAATTAAGAAATAACCAAAAAATCCTAATTTTAGACAATCACATTTTGCCAGGACTTTGATCCATAATGGCTGATTAAGTATACTTGGATTCAGAGAAAAGACTTCAAATATAATTAAGAGAAGAAAAAAAAACTCTGTAGCTGGTTTAAGGCCAACAATGTGTGGTTAGAAGCTTCCTGAACCCCAGTAAAATGATTACCCGGCATGGTACTTAACTCAATACCTCAAGTTCTTTCTTGGAATATCACCCGAAGTGATTGGATTCTTGAATAATTTTGATAATGATGGTTCTAAAAATACAAAAGTCCTTACATTCTTTATCTAGTAAAAGCCAGAGACAATCCTAATGACTTCTATGTGACAAGCACTACTCTTAATTACAGCAAAGAAAACGGATTTGGTTTCAATTACTTGCCAAAGTTCCCACTTTATGTCAATGACAAGACCAAGAAAAGGCTCTCAGTTCAGTATTCTATCCACCATGAAGAAATAACAGTGTTATCAGAAAGAAAATCATTCCCTCATTCAAAAACCTTTAAAGGCTCAGCTTGGCACTCAAGGCCTCCAAAATTGGGTTCCCATCTTACCATCTTCCTCCTCACACCTGTGAACTCATAACTCTAGCCTGCCTGGCATATTCTTTGTTCTCTGAACATGCCTTGATCTTTCCTGGCTCCATATTCTTGCTTACACTGTCCCATTCCAATGCCATCTATTCCTCCTTGCATCTATGAAAATCCTACCAGTTCTTCAATGTCTGGGTTGGGTCCAAGTTACTCCATAGTATTTCCTTGCCATTCCAGACTACATTCTAGCTATGACATTTCTATGTACCATTCATATAACACTTGGGTGTCTATCATATAGTATTACCTAACTTTTCAGTCTATGTATTTTTTTCCCCAAAACCCTTACCTTCCTTCTTGGAGTCTATACTAAGGATTGGACCCAAAGTAGAAGAGTGGTAAAGGCTAGGCAATGGAGGTTAAGTGACTTGCCTAGGGTCAAACAGCTAGGAAGTGTCTGAAGCTAGATTTGAATCCAGGATCTCCTGCCTCTAGGCTTGTCCATCCACTGAGTCACCTAGCTGCCTCTCAGTGAATAGCTAGATGGTAATGGACTCAAGTACAGAGCCTTATTTTTGCGTCTCAAAGTTGTTTTTTTCTTTTTAAGTTGGTGGTATGTAACTCAGAACTGATTTTTCTCAAAGAAATAATGCTCTAAAAATGGTTAGATTCCCAGTTCAGGCAGCAAGAGTCTTGCCCTGAGCCCCCAGGAATGATGGGGAAAGGCAGTCATCTCTGGACATTCACTATCAACTGGTGAACTTTCTACATGAACAAAAGAGAAGTTGCTCCTTCCACAAAAGAGAAGAGAACGCTCCTTCTGTCCATCACTCCCCAGTGGGGTGGGAGTCTCCAGCCCAGGCTCTCCTCTCACCCAGTTCTATATTTCAGTCTTTTGTAATTCAATTCAATGACTTGTTGCCTCACTATACTGGCTTTTTATGTTCTTAGTGTTTAATTTGGATGTTTTTAGATCTCAATCTAAATGCTCTGCTTAGATTATCCTGAATCTCAAACTTGATTTGCATAAACAACTTAATAAAAAAGGGATGAATCTGACTACTGTTTAATTGAATATGTGCTCAACTAGGTGGTGCCATAGTGCACAGATTGTGGGGCTTGGAGCCAGGAAGATCCGAGTTCAAATCCTGCTTACTTGTGGGACCCTGGGCAAGTCACTTGACTTCTGTGTGCCTCAGTTTCCTCATCTGTAAAATGAGTAAGCTCCTACCTCCCAGGGTTGTTATAAAGATCAAACAAAGCAACTGTAATGTACTTAGCAGTGTTTGACACATAGCCCTATAAAAATGTTAGCTAGTATTATTATTGACATAATTATACAATATGCTTATTATTTGATGTAATTTATATATAACCATCCCATTTTATAGTTATATATATTCTATATCAACATATATGTATGTATGTGTGTATATTATATATGTATATATATAATAGAGATACATAATATATGTGGCATATATTATATGTATGCATATACACATACACTTTCCAAGTTTTCTTAATTTCTTAATTTTGTCAGCTTTTGGGACAAAAATCCACTATTTGACAAAAACTACTAGGAAAATTGGAAAACAGTATGGGAGAGATTAGGTTTAGATCAACATCTCACACCCTACACCAAGATAAACTCAGAATGGGTGAATGACTTGAATATAAAGAAGAAAACTATAAGTAAATTAGGCGAACACAGAATAGTATGCTTGTCAGATCTATGGGAAAGGAAAGATTTTAAAACTAAGCAAGAGTTAGAAAAAATTACAAAATGTAAAATAAATAATTTTGATTACATTAAATTAAAAAGGTTTTATACAAAAAAATTAATGCAACCAAAATTAGAAAGGAATCAACAAATTGGGAAAAAATCATTATAACAAAAAACTCTGACAAAGGTCTAATTACTCAAATATATAAGGAGCTAAATCAATTGTACAAAAAAATCAAGCCATTCCCCAATCGATAAATGGGCAAGGGACATGAATAGGCAATTTTCAGATAAAGAAATCAAAGCTATCCATAAGCACATGAGAAAGTGTTCTAAATCTCTTTTAATTAGAGCAATGCAAATCAAAACAACTCTGAGGTATCACCTCACATTTAGCATATTGGCTAACATGACAGCAAAGGAAAGTGGTGAATGTTGGAGGGGATGTGGCAAAATTGGGACACTGATGCATTGCTGGTGGAGTTGTGAATTGATCCAACCATTCTGGATGGTAATTTGGAACTATGCCCAACGGGCTTTAAAAGACCATCTGCCCTTTGACCCAGCCATAGCATTGTTGGGTTTGTACCCCAAAGAGATCATAAGGAAAAAGACTTGTACAAAAGTATTTATAGCTGCGCTCTTTGTGGTGACAAAAAAATGGAAAATGAAGGGATGCCCTTCAAATGGGGAATGGCTGAACAAATTGTGGTATCTGTTTGGTAATGGAATATTACTGTGCTCAAAGAATAATAAACTGGAGGAATTCCACGTGAACTGGAAAGACCTCCAGGAACTGATGCAGAGCGAAAGGAGCAGATCCAGGAGAACATTGTACACAGAGACTGATACACTGTGGTACAATCAAACATAACAGACTTCTCTACTAGCAGCAATGCAAGGATCCAAGCTATTTCTGAGGGACTTATGAGAAAGAAAACTAGCCACATTCAGAGGAAGAACTGTGGGAGGAGAAACACAGAAGAAAAACAACTGCTTGAATACGTGGGCTGATGGGGATATATTTGGGGATGTAGACGCTAAACAATCACCCTAGTGCAACTATCAATAATATGGAAATAGGTCTCCATCAATGATACATGTAAAATCTAGTGCAACTGTGTGTCGGCTATGGGAGGCAGGAGGGGTATGAGGATAGGGAAAGAACATGAATCACGTAACCATGGGAAAATATTCTAAATAAGATAAATTAATTTAAAAACTGTCTAGAAACTGGAAGGCTGGGTTGGCCTTCACTATGACTTTGAGCAACCTGGTGACCCTGATCTTGGGTTGCGTTTTCATACAGGGAATGAAATAAGAAATGTGCCAGGCCACAATTCCAAATTCTAATTCTCAGCTTTCAAGTTACAAATTACAAAGGATGTTTCTAACAAATGATTTTTAAGATCTTATGCCTTGTGTGCTATTAATAAATAAAAATATGTTTCCTGTTCACGGGCCTTTCATGCCACCCTCATAACTTAGCTTTATCCTATGCTCACGTTTTACTACCTATAATCAATCCAAAAGATCTGACTTAAGTTCTTAAAAAATTTTTTTTTCTAATAAAGTCTCTGTTTTTGTCTCTGAAATACAGCTAAGTACTTACTTTCTCAAATCCCAGATCATATGCTGAATTAGAAGCCTGCTGAAAAGCCTCCATCTGTTCTTGTTCATCATGGATGTCCCACAAAACGTCACCATAATCATTTTCTTCTGGAATGGTAGAATCTTCTTCATTTTCTAAATCCTTCATTTCCTGCTCTGTGTTCTCAAAGCCCAAAATGTCCTAACCGAGAGAGAGAGCATCCGCATAAAAATACAAAGGATGAAGACACAATTGTATCATCAAAATCTAAAATTAATATAACTCATGGTCTTAAAAAAATTACAAAATAATAAGATTACAAAATCTGTCACTCTAGCTAGTGAGCGAGAACAATTTTCTGACCATCCCCTAATGTTTGAGGTTATCAGACCTCTGGAGCATGAGTGTTCTGAGCTGCAGTGGACCCCCCTGATCAGGTGTCTGCACCCAGTTCTGCATTAACGTGGAGAGTCTTCTAAAGCAAAGGGCCATCAGGTAGCCTGGGAGGCGCAAATTGGCCAAGTAAGAAACGGAGCAGGTCAAAGCTCCTATGCTATCAGATTTGTGAGCAGGCCCTGACTTTCTACCCTGGGTGAGAAAGGGAAACCTAGTGTTTATAAAGGGGGGAAAAAGGGAAAACTAAAATATGGCCTTTATCACTTCTCTGTGTCAAGAATTCCAAATATCCTATCTAATTTCTTGTGTGTTGAACTACTTTACCCACATTTCAGAAATTTCTTTGAGTAAAGGGACCTCAAAATATGACTTTTAAATTACTATTTCTGTAACATCTTTCCTTTTCTTTAAATGCATTATTTATTTATTTAAGACCCATACCTTCCATCTTAGAATCAGTACTGTGTATTGGTTCCAAGGCAGAAGAGTGCTAAGGGCTAGGCCATGGGGATTAAGTGACTTGCCCAGTTAGGAAGTATCTGAGATCTGATTTGAATCCAGGATCTTCCATCTCCAGGCATAGTTCTCTAGCCACTGAGCTGCTCCCTGTAACAGCTTTCTTCCTTTTAAATTCCAAATTTTACAAAACCAAAAAAAACAAGCATTTTCTCATGCAAAGAAAAAGATTGTACAAAAATGAAATCATGAATCTCCTACATGTTTATCTTACTTTTCTTCATTTCTACATAATACATTCCCCATCCCAAGTGTTCCACCCCCTTCCCACCCTCCCTGTATCACAGAAGGCATCGGCTGGGAGACCGACATGTTTGTATAAATTAAGTCTTTCTTGTTTTCATCTTTCGGTTCATTCTCTGGAGGTAGCATTCACGGTTCATTCTTTCAGTATTAATTCTGTACCTGTGTAAAATGTTCTCTTGGATCTATTCACTTAACTGTTCATTATCTCATGTAGTTTTTGCCAAGTAATTTTAAAAATCAGTCTGCTTGTCATTTCTTATGGCACAGTAGTATTCCATCACAATCCTATACCACAATTTGTTTAACTATTCCCAATTGATTGGCATCCCTTCAATTTGCAATTTTTGCCACCACAAAGAGAGCGGTTATAAATATTCTGGAACATATGGGTTCTTTTCCTTTTTCTCTGCTCTCCTTGGGAAACAGACCCAGAAATGGTATTTTAACATCTTTCAGGAGAAGATATCAAAATGCTCCAGAGCTTTTGCTGTATTAAACTATTCTATGAACTAGGTAAGGAATAAAGATAAATACTTTTCCATGGTCACTTAGTAAACACCATGGATAAAAGTCATGAGAATGTACTACACTTCCTCTAGGAGGAGAGATGAATTGTTCTGCATTAAAAGGTTTAAAAAGAATCACAAAATGAATAACCTTCTTACCTGGTTTTCTCCTGAATACTTAGTGTTTATGGAAAATTGTTGCCTAAGAACAATTAATAAAAAAAAGTAACATCTGTAAGCCCATATACCTGTTTAATAATCTTCTCCACATAATTATACATTTTACATACTCCTTCTGCAGGCTCTCCTTGGTGGTCAATAATCTGAAAAAATGAGACACAAAATGCTTTAGGTACCAAATTCCTTAATTACCCAACGGGACTTACAAGGATAAAGCCTTAACTAGAAGGGACCTTAGACATCCCCTCATCTGATGCCCTCATGAAAGAGCATAAAAATGCAACCTTTTAAAAAAATCTGTGAATTATAATGGATAGTCTAATATTTTGCTCCTTAATTCTCAAAAGAAATAGGGATAAAGATTATGCTTGTGATGTTAATGGTACAAAAAGCTCCTCAGTGAGAAAATAGCCTCTCTCTGTGCAGGCTGGCAACATCTCTGCAACTTAGAGTCATAAGGGACCTTAGAGAACTGTCTCAGCACTTGGAATTCAGTGATGTATCCTGGTTCACATGGCCAGTATGTATCAGGGGTGGAATTTGAACTCAGGACTTCCCAGCTCTATTGATAATGACAGGATGCCTTCTAAAATAAGTCCATAATTCTAGCCGAGCAATATTTATGGTCTAACACTTTGTAAAACGATATATTAAACTTTAAATAATATAACCTTTCTTCATCCTTCTGGGGATGTAGTTAATTATGCAATACTTAATTCTAACATATGGACAGTGGAATGGTCAACAGAAAAAATGGGATAATGTTATGGTTTAAGTACAGAGAGGAATAAAATTATTTTATTAAGGCTTTTCTTTATTTGAAAAATCAGGCTTGGTTTTTTTTTTGTTGGTCATTTAGTCATTTCAGTTATGTTCTAACTTTTTGTGATCCCATTTAGGGTTTTCTTGGCAAAGATATTGAAGTGGTTTGCCATTTCCTTCTCCAGCTCATTTTGCTGATTAGGAAATTGAGGGAAATAGGGTTAAGTGACTTGCCCAGGGCCACACAGCTAGTAAATGTCTGAGGCTGGATTTGAACTTGGGTCTTCCTGACTCCAGGTCTGGTGCTGGAGCCACTGGGCCAGTAAGTTTCTGAGGTCAGATTTGGACTCCCATCTCTCTGATTCTAGGCCCAGTGCTCTGTACCACCTAGCTGCCCAAGATAATTTCTAAAAACCTTTAATTAAAGAAGAAAAATTATTGTTACCTGGTTATGTTTATTTTTTTCTAGCTAGTCAATAAGAAAGTGTTTAATTTTCCCCTTTATATTAACTCAATAAAGTTCACTAATCTCTGTCTCTCTGTGTCTGTCTGTCTGTCTGTCTGTCTGTCTCTCTCTCTATATATATACACACACACATATATATATATATACACACACACACATATATATGTATTAAACCAGGCTTGTATCTCAAATTAAAATAGACAATCTTCTTGCTATAGAGCCATTTGTGATCAAAGAATGAGTTAGATGGTTCAACAGTTAGTGTTGCCCTTGACCTCAGGTCTAGGTGTGAATCCGGCACTAGTCATTTACTAATTGCACACTTAACCTCTTACTTAATCTTCTCCTAGCCTCAGTTTCCTCATCTCCGAAATGGGGTTAATACTAGTCCCAGTCTCACCAGTGCTCTTCTGAGAAGCAAATGAGATTTAATATAGAAAGTATTTTGCAAACCTTAAAGCACCATGCATTAGCTGTTATGCTTATTACTATTATTGTTATCATCAGAATCTCACTCAAACAGAGGGATGGAGCCAGACAGAAGTAATAAAAAGATCACTATCCATTGTTTACTTTTTTCCATGTTTTTGGAAAAACAGTCCATGACATTGAGAGGAGACCCTCAACCTGCAGTGGATGGAAAAAAAAAGTCAGTGATCTGGTCCCCACACACTGACTGCTACCACTTCCGCATAGTGTTGCTCTTGCCCAAGCTCTAGAACCCAAACCAAGTGGCTAATGAACGACAAGCCTACAGGGCAAAGGCTCAGGTCACTTTTTGGGTTGTCCAAGTTTCGACTTCTCACTATTACCACAGTGGGGCCAAATTCATACATGAATCAAGTTTTCTTTTAAATGTCCCTTGAGAGCAATGAGGTGGTTCAGTAAATAGAATGCCAGGCCTGGAGACAAGAGGTCCTGGGTTCTAATGTGGCCTCAGATACTCCTTGGCTGGGTAACCCTGGGCAGGTCACTTAACCCAATTGCCTAGCCCTTACTGCTCTTCTGCCTTAGAATTGATTCTAAGATGGAAAGTAAACAGATAAAATGTACCTTGGCCTTGTTAGCCTTGTTCAAGTAAGAAACTTGTTCAATCAACCGCTGGACAGAGTCAGAGCTGACCTGGCCATCCTCCAAGCGATGATAGATCAATCGAGGCTTTCCTTCAGAGTTCTTCAAAAATGCTTCTTCACAGTCCTCCAACAAACAGCTAGATGGGAAATCAGCATTTCTTGTGCTACATTACACTGTTGCAGCAAACAGTTTAATCAATCAACTTAAATTTCAATAATGGACTTGATTATAAAGACTATTTATAAGGGGAAAAAAGTCCCCGGTGAAGAAAAAAAGCATTTTCCTAATTATTCTGTGTGGGTCAAGAAGCAAAATGTTCTTGAATAATCCATGGAGACTCACATTTTTGGAGCTGCTTCTAACTGTAATACCACATAGTTGGACTCCATGCTTTTCTTTGTATCTATAAAGCTTAGAGAATATTCTGTGCTAAGCAACAAAGATTTCAAATGTAATGAAGCAAAACCATGTTATAAATGTAAAACTGTGCCATAGATCTACACATATTTTTCAAGTGAAAAGCTGGTTCCTGTTACTTTCAAAGATCCCTTCAAGTTCTCATTCTCCCTGTCTTCTTTTTTCCCTGATAAACTCCTGGAATGTATACCACAGTTATAGTCCTCATTTCTGGAAAGAACTTCCAACTTCTGCTGTTTAGAATGCTTGGGTGGCTTCCTCCCTTCCTTCTTCCCTTACCCCTCTCTTTTCCCCTCCTCCTCCCCTTTCCTTTTGCTCCCTCACTCCCTCCCCCTCTCTCCTTCCCTCCTCTCTCTGTCTCTGTCTCTGTCTCTGACCTTACCTTCCATCTTACAATCAATACTATATATGGGTTCTAAAACAGAAGAATAGTAGGAGCTAGGTAATGGGGGTTAAGTGACTTGCCCAGGGTCACATAGCTAGCTAGTGTCTTGAGGCCACATTTGAATCCAGGACCTCTATCCACTGAGCCACCTAGCTGCCCCTACTATTCTCCTTTACACGCTTTATGTTCTAGCCACAACACTCCTTGCTATTTCTTCAAATGCAACCTTCCAGGTCTTGGCACAGCTCCTTTCCTTAGTTCAGGAGTTCCTTGAGAGCAGAGGCTGTGTTTTGCCTCTCTTTGTATCTCCAATACTTGGAAAAGTGCTTGGCACATAGTAGGTATCTAATATATGTCTCCTGATTCCCTGGCATTCACACAGGCAATTATTTCCTTTCTGATATCCATTTCCTTGTCAGCTCAGCCTTTCAGATACTGATCTTCATCAAAGAGCAGCCAAAGGGGCTCCTGCTCTGAGGCATCCCCTAAGCCCTATACTCATCTGTGTCCTTGTTGTAGCCACCCTCTAGGGTACAAGTTCTTTGAAGGGAGTATAGGCTTCATTTTTGTCTTTGGTTTCTAAGGTTTTTGTTATAGTGCCCTGCATGTAGTAAAACTTGTTCATTTGGAAATCTGATTAGTGCTTTCATTATGGGTGTCATTTCTTGGTTTTCTTTTAATTTGGTCATTTTCACTCTCTTTTCAATTAATCATATTTAATTTACCCTGCCTAGTGAACTAAATTGAATCAATGCTATATTTTAATAAAAAATGACTCATTATGGTCAAATAAAAGAACCAGAAAAAAATCCCTGATAAAAAAAAACAGGAGTAGAGAAATAAATGATTAGCTGTAGCACTATCTCGCCCCAACAACACAAACCACAAGAAGTTATAAAAAATACCACATATTGAAGGAATGGGCTTTACTGATATGATTAAGGAAAAAAAAGAACTCTTAGAATCTCAGAGTCAGAAGGGACCTTAAAGACTTTCTAGCTAGTCCAACCCCAAAAGGCACTAAAATCCCCTCAAAGACAAAAGCAATAATAAGTGGTTACTTAGACTGTGCCTTGACACCTTTGATGAGGGCAAACACATGGTCCAAGGCCATTCTTATTTATTCTTGACTTTTTTTTTTGTGTATGTGTGTCATGGATCCCTTTGGTGGTCTACTAACTGAAACTAGGGACCTGTTCTCAGAATGATGTTTTTAAATATGCAGGATAACCAAGAAAGACAATTCTATTGAAATATGGTTCTCAAAATATTAAAAAAGCAAGTTCTCAGGCTGCTGCTGAAGAACTCACCCTCAGATGAACTAAATTTAGATTTTTAAAAAACTGTAAAGAAATATATTCATTTTCCTGGTCTATTACGTCTTGACTATCTTTTCTTCCAAAAGCAAGGGTTCCACCTTGAACACAGTCTTCAAACAGAGGCTGGCTGACCACACTGGGTAATGTTATCACAGGGATTCTCTCTGGAGTAGGAGTTAAACTGGATGACCATCCGAAGCCCTTACAACTCTGATATTCTGCAACTTTTATTCCTAAGTCTGCTTAAAAAACAAAAAAACTTGATATACAAAAATCAACTTATAAAGCAGGTAAAAAAGTGTCAAAGTAATTTTTCATTTCAAAAAGTCTGAAAATTCTTTTAAATAGTGAACTCTCCTGGTTTGAGATGTACTTCAATCTACATGTAGTTATTTAGGAATAAATCCCTGAAATGATTTATACTTTTATTCTTACCCTGCAAATGAATATTGGACTTTAAATGGTCCTTAGCCAGTGCAGATAATGAATTTAATATACTCAGGAAGATGAATGGGTAAGCACATTTTGGTGATGTGTTCCAATTGAATAAAGAACCATTAGGAAGCTTTTTAAATAGCATAAATTAGGAACATAAAAAATTAAATTAGAACATGCATTTTAAGTTCATTTTTAGCAATCTGATTAATTTATTTTAAAGCAATCAAATGATAAACTATGTTCATTACACTTACCTTGGTAAAGTTAAATGAATAAACAAAATAACTAATGAACTCTTCTCGATTTCCCATTTTCTTACATTGAAATAATGACTTCCATTTTCTATTGGAAAATAAATTGCATGGAAGAAGTATCCTATTGTCTCACACATTCTTTGGAGTTTGGGTGAGTAGTCCTAATAGCAAAAATAAGATTTATGAAAGAATGATTTATTAAGGTTTAGCAAAGGCCCAAGTAAGGTAATGTGATGTAATAGAAAGGGCAAAAGACTTGTGGCCCTAAGACCCTGCCTGGGCTCGTAACCAATTCTGCCACTGGCTCCCTGTGTGGTGCTGGGCAGTCACTTCCTCTCTGTGAGCTTCAGTGTCCTCATCTATAAAATGAGATGGCTACGGTTGCTTCCAGCTCTAAATTCCATTATTTCACAAAATGAGTATTCTCCATAAGGCCATTTTGGGGCACTGTGGACATCCATCCATCACAAAGGAAATAGAAAAGTTGCCAGATTAACTTACACTTGAAAATGATGACAATTCCAAATAAGAAAGCTAAGTAGTACTGGTTCACCACACCTAAAAACACTCTTCAGCTAAGGAATTCATGTTTTATTGTGACAGAACCAATGATAAAGTGGCATAATGATTAGGTCATTCTGCATTGGGTCCTGGATTTTATTATGAAAAAGTGTGGAGAGGGGCAGCTGGGTAGCTCAGTGGAGTGAGAGTCAGGCCTAGAGACAGGAGGTCCTAGGTTCAAACCCAGCCTCAGCCACTTCCCAGCTGTGTGACCCTGGGCAAGTCACTTGACCCCCATTGCCCACCCTTACCAATCTTCCACCTATGAGACAATACACCGAAGTACAAGGGTTAAAAAAAAAAAAGTGTGGAGAAAGACTTCTAACAATAATGTTGGCAAGTCTCTAAAATAAAGGTTCCATTGGGTTTTTTCTGTGTTGTTTTTTTTTAACACTTACCTTCTGTCTTAGAATTGGTAGCAAATATCAGTAAGGACAAGGCCCTTCGGGTTATGCCCACAGTCATAGAGCTAGGAAGTGTCTGAGGGCAGCTTTGATCCCAGGACCTCCCATCTCCAGGTCTGGCTTCAATTCACTAAGTCACCTAGCTAACCCTAAAATAAAGGTTCTTAACCTTGTTTTGTGTCATGGAATTCTTTGCTAGTTTGGTGAAGCCTGTGAATTTCTTCCCAGAAGAATATTCTTAAATGCATAAAATGAAATACAAAGGCTAACAAAAGGAAACCTATTATACTGAAATGAAGATGCATTTTCCCCCACTTATATTCCTAGATAATCTGAAATCTATTCACATGCTCCTTGAGGGGTCTATGGACCCCAGGTTAAGAACCCCTACTTTAAGACTATAAATTGGGATGGGGCAATGAGATAGCTCAATGGATTAAGAGCCAGCCCTGGAGTTTGGAGGTCCTGGGTTCAAATTTGGACTCAAGAAATTTCCTAGCTGTGTGAGCCTGGGCAAGTCACTGGAGCTCAATTGCCTACCTGTTATTGTTCTTCTGCCTTAGAACCCATACTTAGTATTAATTCTAAGATAGAAGGTAAAGGTTTTTTAAAAAAGACTTTATGATTGTAAGTCCCATTGGATTTATTTATTTTTTTGTTTTTTAAACCCTTAACTTCTGTGTATTGGCTCCTAGGTGGAAGAGTGGTAAGGGTGGGCAATGGGGGTCAAGTGACTTGTCCAGGGTCACACAGCTGGGAAGTGTCTGAGGCCGGATTTGAACCTAGGACCTCCTGTGTCTAGGCCTGACTCTCAATCCACTGAGCTACCCAGCTGCCCCCTCCATTGGATTTATTAAGGAATTCAGTACTTAAAACATGTGAAAACATGGTTTAAAAAAAAAAAAGAAGAGGTAGGGCCAACTCTCCAAAAGGGTGTGTACAACTTCTATTTCCATGTGCTTGAATTTTATGAGACACTCACCCTCAAGAAAATGTCCATCTCAGGCTGTGTTTCGTCTGTGCTGATGAGGTAACATCTGACTGTGTTACTCCACAGAGAATGTGAGAACAATGGAGTAACTTGTAATAAACTAGCTACAGCAGCATCCCAATCATCTGCAAACAAACAAAATATGATTGTTTCATCAAATGTTTGCTAGGCAAGCTTTTAAATGGTGCTCAACAAGAGCTTTAACAATAACTGCTTTTTTATTGTACTTTAAAGTCTGCAAAGCACTTTTCATGGAATCCTGCATTTGAGCCTCAAAATAATCCTCTGAGGTGGGAACTGTGTATAGGATGACTCTCATTTTAGAGGAGGAAACCAACATTCATGGAGGTCTAGTTACTTACCCAGAGTCACCCAGCTAGCAAGTACTTGCGGCAGAATTCAAACCCTGCCCTTCCTAATTTCAAGTTCAGTATTCTATTCACTAATCTACTAACATTAAAAATATACCCAACAGGTTCTTTGGATACTTTTATCAATACAGAAATGATCTTTTAGATGAAGAAAATATACTAATAAAACATAATAGTATAAAATTTAAATTAATACCAATAACTCTAAATGTTATATAAGATTTATTAACAATCACTTGAAGTAGAATAAATAATAGAACAAAAGTAAAAGCCTGAGTAAAACTCGCTTTCCTAGCCACAATCAGGGGAAAAGAGTGCAAGGGCGGAGCTACACAAAACTTATATCTTCCTTACATTAGGACGTAACGTGAGAAGGAACATGGGAAGCTGGGAAAGAGAGTTCTGGGGTTCAAATTCTAATTATACACTAGGAATCACCAATTACCTGCTCAAATTCGAACCTATCTCCCCCAGAAAATGAGAGTCACTGATGTTCTCGCCCAAGGATGTCAACTCTCACTGAGATCTCTCTTTCAAGGGAACTTCCACCATTGTTAGTTGAAGGGCAAGGTTCAATTTTTCAACATCATCTTGGGCAAGCCAGGCTCCCCTAGTATGTGGGCATACCAAAATGGTAAGAACTGAAGTTCTTTCCAAGATGGGAGTTGGAAAAAAAAAAGGACTTATGATTATCTGATATTTGACTACAGGGTCATTACATTAAGTTTTAATTAATGTCTTTAAAAAGATTTTTTTAATAGTGGAGTCATTTTTAGATAGGCACTCCTCTAAATTCCTCAGTTTCCTTATAACAAAGGAAAATAGTTAAGCAAAACTGAGACACAGAGAACATGTTGCAGTCCCCATTCTTCCCTTTTCTGAAAGATAATTGGTATATTTTTTTACTTTGTTTAGGATTTTGTGTTTGCTTCCAGACATTTTTTGGTAGAATGCTACTAACATTCAGAAAAAAGCCATAGGCACTGGAGTATGTTTGGACCAGTACTAACAACAAAACTCCTATTTATATAGCCTGTCCGTTTGACAATGACAAAGAGCTTTCCCCATAACCACATTGCATTCAATGCAAGAAAACGTTTATTTCAAAGGTCCAATGTGTCATTTACCAAGGCTGGTCTCAGAGGCTGAGCTGCCCTGAGTGGCTGCCAACTTTATGCTTCTAGCTCCAACCTCTTAGGACCAAAGATTAAAACGAGTGGGGCTGAGTTCCTTGTTGGCCAAATCCTTGATGTTCTATTGGACTATAAATGAATTCAGGACTAGAAACACGATACAGAAGACATCCACTGAACTGTGCTGCAACAAGGGTTTATAAGAGGTTAGACTTCTGTGTGATTCCTGGGTTAGCCAGGTAGGATCACTCTGCTGCATGGTAACACACTGTACCCCTAACTCTGGTCAGCCATATTGCAAAGACATGTGGCTATATAGGGCTACTCTGTGGACAGGGAATCAGATCCATGACCACTCTGGAAAAAAAAATCAAAATGATACTCATGGCACAAAGGTGCACTGTAGGAACAGTCACTAAGGGCCAATCAAATGAATTTAAAACATGGTGTATCTTACCTCGGTTAACATTTGCAAAGGGTCCTTCTACATCTATAGAACTATGGGCAAATTCGGGTCCCCTGTGAGACTGCTGAAGCTGCATCATACTGCCTATGGAAGGCTCACTTCCCAAGGCACCACCACGCCAATAGTCACATTGAGTTCCAGTAGCTTAAAAAAGAAAAAAAAATTCTTTCTAATAAAAACCAAATTATAGAATGTTACTTAGTAAACCTGGTTAAAAACCTTATTATTTTATTTTCTTTATCAGCTTCCTAATTAATTATTTATCAGGTTATTTAAATTTTTTTATTACTTATAGAGCTAAAAGAAAGACTATGACTAATAGATACCAAAACTACGTTAAGTAAACACATTTAAATGAGAGTCAGTTAGTATTTAAATACTTAGGTGAGTAGAAAATCACCTAGCTGAATAACCAAAACATTAAATAAATAACCAGTCTGTAGTTACTGCCTTTCTCAGTAGAAAGGTAGACTAATGGTAAAGTGGTTAATCTGAATTTTTGTCTGATTTTATAATATTGAGAACTGCTACATTTCCCTCTTCTACATTTAGACCTATACATACTTCTCAATGTGCTCAAATCCTTTCTACGACCTAGAAGGGTTTGCAAAGAAAAAGGAACTCCAAAATAATCCAGAAACTTTGTTAATTTTTTTAAATTTGCAATGCTGGTTTTTTATAATAGGCTTTACAACTTCAATCTTTAATACATATGGCATCACTCCATTTATACTCCATCATCAGAATAAGATGGCGTGTGTGATCTTCTAAATAGCTGGTCATCCCTTTAAATGCCAAAACTTGTAACATTTTAATCATTTTTGTAAAGAAATATTTTAACAATATTTCAAAATACTTCTCTATTTCCTAAACAAAGGAAACTATATATAACAAGTTTTTTTTTTATAATATATTTTTTTTAAATTTTAAACCCTTAACTTCTGTGTATTGACTTATAGGTGGAGGAGTGGTAAGGGTAGGCAATGGGGGTCAAGTGACTTGCCCAGGGTCACACAGCTGGGAAGTGTCTGAGGCCGGATTTGAACCTAGGACCTCCCGTCTCTAGGTCTGGCTCTCAATCCACTGAGATACCCAGCTGCCCCTATATAACAAGTTTTTAATGACAACTCAGGCTTGTTATTGGGCACATCAACTACTTTAACAGGCCATGATGGGCTCTCTGTGCGGATCTGAAATGCTACAACGAATACATATACACTGCTGTGCATTTTACAATCTTGTATCTGTTGGTTTTCAAAAAAATATATTTTCTGCATCATTGTTACTGTTAGTGTAACTTCTGGAAATCATGCCCCACTAATTTTGTGGTTCAATGGGTTTGTAAGAACTGTATCTAAAATAAGAGTTATTAAAATTCTGAATAAGGGTCTAATGGGGCTCTCCTGGGAGTAAACTGCATAATCTTTAGTTCGTGGACATTTGTCATGTATTTTTGCTGCTCTGAACCCACCCCCCATGCCCACCCCGACCCCTCTTTTAAAAAAGAACTTCTTTCAAGGTTTTGATTAGTGGTGTCAAAATCAAGTAGAAAGAGATCCCTCTGGCCACACCCTGACTTAGAAAACCACAAACTAACATTATCTATGTTGCACTATACTTATATTTATTTTGTTAAACATTGGCAATTACATTGTAATTTGGTTCCAGAGCTCCAGGAATTGTGTTTGCCATCTCTGTTCTGGATAAGTAAGGTGGCAATGAAAATTAACTTTTCCATTGCTTTATATTGTGAAGGCTAGATTGTGATTTTTAAACATCATTCTTTCATTAATATTATAAATAGTGTTCAAACATTTTACCAGTGACATCTGTGCAATTGTCATCTGAATCAGACTCCTCAGGATCAAATACTTGAATGCCTTGAGCCTGGAGTCTCTGAAGTTTGGTCTCCAATTCTCGTTTGGCTCTTAACAAGTCCTGGATTTCATTTTCCTTTGTTTCTCTAAAAATCTTTCAAATGAAAAAAATAATTCAAATATGTTTTCATAATTAGAATGTTAAATGATTATCTAAAATATTTTAGGAAATATTTTAAATATTAAAACCATTATTAATTTGATAATCAAAAAAATTTTTTTTTTACAAATCAAATAATCCCAGGCCTTTTACCTTTTCCTGAATGATCTATTTAAAAGGCTTGCTAACATCTCTAGGATCAAATAGAAAATCCTGTGTGGTATTCAATGCCTCTCATAACCTGACTCTGTCATCCCTTTCCATTTTTCTTATACCTTACTCTCTCCTCCATACACTGTGATCCAATGACTATGGTCTCTTTCTGGTCTTCACACAAGACACTCCATCTCCAGGCCAGGTATTTTCAGTGGCTGTTTCCCCATGCTTGGAATATTTTCCCTCCTTAACTCTACTCCCTTACTTCCCTGGCTTCTCAGCTAAAATCTCACCTTCTATGAGAAGCCCTTCCTGCTCCACCTTAATGCTATTTTCTTTTATTGTGCAGATGTACATAGTTGTTTCCATGTTGTCTCCTCCATTAGATTCTAAATGCTTTGAAACCTTTTGTCTTTCTATCTCCAGAACTTAGCAAAGTTCCTGGCACAAAATAGGTGCTTTAAAAAATGTCTATTGACTGTTTAAAACCATTAGTGATCTCATTGGATTTCTCCTTGTTCTTTGAGCAAATTCTGATATGATGTAGGTTCATCTAGATGACTTCAAACATGTTTTTCAATTCTGAGATTCTAGGAACTCACCCATCATCCACTATTTTCTGTACCCTGACCCCAACATCAGGATGTCATTGGTCCTCTTCAAAATTGAAGGACAAACAACAACAGCAATGCACGAATTCAGAAACATGCTGAGTATTTTGTTTCTGATGAAAGTGGCTTATTTATTCACTCCACTTCATTATAGCTTCCTTAGCTGCAAAATGTAGGAGTAGGCTAGGTTATCTCCAAAGCCCCTTCCATTTCAGATACAAGATGATGCTACTGAGCTGGTTTTCACAATATATACTATGTATTTTATTCCCATATCTTTAGAGAGTCAGATAATCAAAGGCATTTATTTACCTTGAATTGTCTTTTAACTTTATCTCTATCTTGTTCAAATGTAGCTGCTCTCTCCATAGCCTGATATTTAGCTTCCAAAGCACTTTCCTTTTCGCGAAGTATCTTCTGATAAGTTTTCTGAAGAGCCTAAAAAACAATGATTGTGTAAATCTTTCTGCCAGGCAGTGTTATAATGCAATTTTGGATGACTATGCTTCAGAACAAAATAAGAGGACACAGCTGTTTTAATCTCTCATAGAACAAGACAACTAAATAGAAACCAAATAGAAGATGTCTTATCTGAGGCAGTTCTTGCCTCATTTTCCCCAACTGTAAATAAGAATAAAACACTCATCTCATTGGCTGAGCTGGGAGAATACCATCATAGGACTTCCATAAGACGCTTAGAGACAGAAGAGAAAGGAAAGAAGCTATGCTGGGCAACACTCAGAGCTGGTAGCAGCAAAGTGAACTAATCCATATAAACTCAATACTACCTTGATCAGACAAATATAGACATGCTTTTTCCAGCTTTCAGCTTAACTATTTAAGTCTCCTTTGGCCACTCTTTTGTTCTACTCCCTTACCCAGGGCAGCTAAGTGACAAGGCAGAAACAGCACTGGGCTTTGGAGTAAGCCTATTTCCCTCAGTTTCTTCATCTGCCAAATGGGCAGGAGAAGGAAGTGGCAAACCACTCCAATATCTTTGCCTTGAAAATTCCAAATGGGGTCACAAAGAGTTGAATACAATAACTGAAAAATGACAATAGCAACAACTAAACTCATCCTGGGCAGAAGCTGTTTGTGAGAATCCAGAATTTGAAAATCCCAAACACATTTCATACATGCCACCACTAAACAGTGGGCAGGTGGGCAAACCACTGCTAATTAGTATGTCTCCCTAACTTACAGCTAAAAAAGTTACAGATAAGTCTTAAGTCCCCTTCCACCACCCAAATAGAAGAACTTCATCCAATGTTGCTTTCCTGTCTGTGGAATAGTCAACAATATTCACACTGAATAAAACATGAGCAAATACATTAAGGTGTAACGGTTGAGGATGCATGTTGGGGATGGCAAGTTGCTAGAGAATAAAGAGATAATGTAGCCCACACAGATGAGGATCTTGTAAGATAACACTGATTTCAGTCCTGTCTGAATTTCTCTAATAAGTAATGAGTTAGGAGGGATATAGAACGCTCAGGGAGAAGGAGCACTAGATTTGGATTCAGACAATCTGGGGATTTTGATATGGGTTCTGTGTGACCTTGGAGATGTCACTTGACTCTCTGGAGCTCAGCTCATTTGTAAAATAAGGAAGTTGGCATATCATCTCCAAGAGAATTTCCAAAGGGGCTGAAATGTCAAGAAAGAATCAGGAATGTTTAGCTGGGAGATGAGAAGGCTTAGAAGAGAAGTTGAAGTCTGCATTGGATGAGAGTACTTCCCGTACAAGTCTTTTTAGTACTTCAGAAGTGGTCTGAATGAATGAAAGCCGCTTTTAAAGGTCACTTGGAGGATTAGTTGAGGAAGGGGATTAAATGACCGTTTGACAAAGAATGTGGTACAGTCAGAGAACTGACCAGCTCATTCGGAGGGCTTAGATTCAGATCCTGCTTTTGTCACTTAATACTCGGGAGACCTTGGGCAACTTCATCTGCCTGGGTTTCAGTTCTTTCCTCTAAAATTAAAGGGTTGGTCTAAATGGTCTCTGAAGTCCCTTCCAACTCTGGATATAGGATCCTATGATTATCTCTGAGGCTCACTTTCTTCCGTGGTAAAAAGAGGGAACTGGGCTAGACGGCCTTCCAAGTTGAGCGCTGGAGTTATGGGTCTTTTGGGGCCTCAGTTTCTCTAGTGGTCCCTACAAGCTCTAGATCTATTGTGCTTTCTGGGTCTCCGCTTCCTCACTGGGCCCCAGAGAGCTAGTCCTCTCTGGCTTCAGAGGTCCCTGTAGTCCTCTCTTGGCCTCAGTTTCCCCCCCTGGTCCCCGCCGTCCTCTCGGGCCCGGCGCGCCTGGTCACCTGCAGCTCAGCTCGCAGCCGCTTGTTCTCCGTGTCCAGCTTGGCTTCCCGGCGGCCCATGGCCAGCAACTCCTGGTTCTTGCTGACCCGGAAGATCTCGTACTCCTTCTTGAGCCGCTCGCACTCTGCCGCCGCATACTCCAGCTCAGGCACGGACGAGCCAGTGGACTTGAAGCTAGCCCCGAGTAGCCCGCCAGCGACCCGCGCCCCGGCCCCGGCCCCGGCCGCTGCCCCGGCCCCCGCAGCCCCCGCCCGGCGGAACGAACCGCGTAGCAGGCGGGCCTTGGGCTTCACCTCCACCGGGATCTCACACGCTTCGCCCCCGCCACCCCCGTATGTGTCCTCAATCACTTCCCCGCCCGCGGGACTCACTAGGGACGAGGCGGTTCCCATGGCGCCCGGCGCGCGGCCGTGGGCGCGCCCCGGGCCACGGCCCCACCCCCTCCGGCTCCCCACCCCGCGGGCGGGCGTCCTCGTGGGCGTGGACTCGAGGCTCGGGGCGGGCGCGGGTTCAGCCCCGTTCCACTACATTCTGCTGGAGCTCCCGGGAGAGAGGGAGGCGAGCCCCTGTCCTGGGATATCTGTCCGTGGCTCTAGGCTCTTCTCCAAATTCTTCCCCTCTATCCTTTCGTCTTACATCCGTCCTTTCTTCGGCAGCTCTTCTTCCCTCGCCATCCCTTCTCCTCCATCTCTCCTCTTTCTCCCTCCTCTTCTTTCTCTTCCTCTTCCATGTCTCCTCCTTGTCCACGTCTTCTTCTCCACGTTTTCTCTTCCTGCCTTCCTCTGTTTCCCCTCCTCCTCTATACACTCAGGATATAACTTTCAGCATAAGGGCGGTCAGAACTGGGGCTTCATTCCCTTGTCTTCTGTCTAGAACAGAGCTGTAAGCCCACTTTGCCGAGTCCCACCAGGCTCGGAACAAGCAGGAGAGAGGTCCAAAACCAGCCGCTGAGACACCAGGCACGGTTTTGGATGCATTTTTGTCCACTCCTCGCTCCGCCCCCCAATTCCAATACATCTTATGATATAGATGTCTCTACTTGTATCTGTAGTTGTGCATATGCAGATCTCAAAAGTTGGAGGGCGATTGTAAGCAATTAAACGTTAAATGTATACACACACATACACATCCAAAGTATATGTATATGCCGTCCAGTCATTTCAGTCCTGTTGGACTCTGTGACCCCATTTGGAGTTTTCTTGGCAAGGATACTGCAGTGGTTGGCCATTTTCTTTTGCTCTCCTAGATATGTCTGAATACACACACAAACATACATACATACACACACACACATATATATACACACACATATATGAGTGTCAACCAGTTTTAAGCCATTAAAGCTTAAATGAGTGTAGGTAAAGTGTTCCTGTATATACATATATACACACAGATGAAGCAGCAGCTTGACATTCAGAGTTGGCCTCAGTCAGGTTGATCTGAGTTCAGATCCCACCTCTGACACATACCTGCCCTTAATAAATATTAGGCAGGTAATAAGTGCTTGTTGATTTGACCCTGGGCAGGGCACCTTATCTCTTAATGCCTCTGGAGCTCTCTAAAACTAAAAGTTGGGGAGCAGCTAAAGTGGCTTAGTGGATTGAGAGCCAGGATTAGAGATGAGAAGTCCTAGGTTCAAATATGGCCTCAGACACTTCCTAGTTGTGTGATTCTGGGCTACCCCCATTGCCCAGTCCTTTCTATTCTTCTGTCTTAGAACCAACACACAGTATTAATTCTGAGATGAAAGGCTAGGGTTTAAAAAAATAATAAAAAAATTTTTAGGACAGTTACCTGTCTGAATAATGGGGCAGGGGGGTGGGGGATGTTTTTCTTGAGACTGCTCTACACTGATGAGCTCACAGGTGTCCTGGACCAAAGAAAAAAGCATCATGTAGACATTTCGTAGATAATATTTCCTAGACCTGACCCTATTTAACAGGGATAAAAAAGAGAAAAACAGTATTGTCCATTTCTTCTCCTAAAATCCTACCCTGATGCTTTATGGGGATGTAGAGATGCTGCTGCAATGTCAATGGAACACAAATTTGTCAGATATATCAAGTTGGAAAGGCTGGTACTATGGGCCCAGACTGAACATGTAGGGTCTGAATTATTCTGTTAATCTATGTGGATTAAGTACCTATCTAATGCCAGATACTGGGCTAGGGGCTTGGAATACAAAGGCAAAGTAAGATAGTTTCTGACCTTAAGAAGCTTACATTGTATCAGAGATAACATTTATATTTAAATATATATAATGGATAAAACCTAGATACAGAGTGATTGGGGAAGTACCAAGAGGAGGGAGTTATGGATTACATGGACTTGGACTTCGTAGATAGAGCACTGAATCTTACATCAGGAAAATGAGTTCAAAACCAGCCTCTGACACTTACTAGCTAGTTGATGCAGGGCAAGTCACTTGAGTCTTCTTAGCCTCAGTCTCCTCATCTGTAAAATGGAGATAATATCGTGGGACCCCATTTCACATAAATTCAGGTATATGTGATTGACAGTTGAAAAAAATAAAGGCAGAAAAATACATTTAAAAAATTATGTGCTAAAACCACACTATTTTCCCAGACAGTGTAGAATCTCATAGTAGTTCACCCAGTGGCACTAGTTCTTGCTTTGAGAGGCATTGGTGTGAATCATTGCATCATTTTGTGCCAGACATTAGCTCCCAAATGAGTCTTTGTCTGGAGCACTCACTTGTAGAAGGCTTGTCCATGGTGCAGTGCTTTCTCTTTGTTTCATTGGCACTATTTGCTGTTGGTAGTGGCCTCGAGGTGCAAGAGTAATAGGTCAGTTAAGTCTAGGGAAGGTTGTGGAATGCCTGGGTATGTTTGTATGAGAAATATTTGTTGAATGATGGGATTCACTATTTTGAATCACTATTATAATTCACTATTATGAATTTTCATTTATTTTTTTAATCACATAAAACACACTTCCATATTGGTCATTGTCGTAAGAGCACACTCATAAAAAACCCAAACCCCCAAATAAAACCACAAATACACTGATGTGAAAGATAGTTTGTTTTGATCTGCATCTATCCAATTCAACTTATGCTTGATTTTCAACTCTCAAAAGGGATCTTGGAATGTGTAAGTAAGACAAGGTCCTACTGTAATAGCACTTGCCTCCTATGATTGTTATGAGGAGAAAATAAGATAGTATCTGTAGTGCATTTTATAATTTTCAAAGCATGATTCTGTAAACTTTCAAAGGATAAGTGAATGAAAGAGCGAAAAAGACCAGGCAGCGATACTCTCAGACAAGTTCATCACCATCATGTTGGGGGCAGAGTAACGGTTCTGTTTTAGTCAAAGCAACTCCTGAAGACGAAGTTATTAAGAGATTACAGTCTCTGTTGGTGGGGAGATTGCACACTCCAACAAACTCACTCATTCTGGAATATACTTGAATTATAAGGATGGCTGGAAACATTTATAGAAATGGCTACGAGAGCTGTAACTGTGTAACCCATTTACTTGATAAGTCCAAATATTAAAAGAAAGCTGATTAATGAATTTGTGAAGATAAGCATCATAGTAGGAATGAAGGATTATTTTCATTTTGAACTGAGAGTAGTGAGGTTGCCCTTGCTGTCGCTACAATGGCTAATGCTTTCACCTCTTCCCTTTGCCTTATATTTATTACTTCTGCATGTGTAAGTCTGTTTTATATATATATGTGTGTGTGTAATACATATGCAAATTTTATCCCATGACAAAATGTAAGGTCCTGAAGGTCAAGAATATTTCATTTTTGCCTTTGTGTCTCCAGAAACTAGCGTAGTTGAGAGCCAATATGGAAGAGGTGATGATGAATACAAAAAATACTGATTGTACAAAGTTTTTACACAACACATTCAATTCGGTAAACCTTTAGGAAAAGCTATTAGGAAAGGTGTTAAGAGCCAAGCTTGCCAGCTTGCACTGGTGGTTAGTGAGAAGTCAGGAAGACTCATATCTTGAATGTGTCACCCCAAGCTGACAACTTTCTAAAATTATGTTTCAAGGTAGATATCAATGTGCATTGACCAAGGACCTCCTGACCTATCTATGCTAGTGAAATGATAGGATCAATTAAAAAAAAAACCAACAAATCCACAATATCCATGAAGGGCCTACTATGTGCAAGGGTCTTCATTAACACTCTTTAAAAGCTGTTGTGATGCCAAATGACCAATAAAGAAAAAAATTTATAACATGCATAAAATATATATAAAATTTACGTATAAATATATATTTTACATATATAAGTATATATTGCTTAACTATCTCGTGGAGGGGGAGGGAGAGTCAAAAGAAGGGAGAGAATTTGGATCTCAAAGTTTTAAAAATGTATGTTAAAATTGTTTTTACATGTAATGGGGGAAAATAAAAATATTTTAAAATGTAACAAATAAATTTTGTTTAAAGTTGTTGCAATGGGGCAGCTAGGCAGCACTTTGGATAGAGGACCAGGACTGGAGTCAGAAGGATGGGGGGTTCAAATTTTGCCTTGGATACTTCCTAGCTATTTGACTTTGGGCAAGTCATTTAATCCTGATTGCTTAGTCTTTGCAGCTCTTCTGCCTTAGAATTGATGCTTAAGATAGAAGGTAAGGGTTTAAAACAAACAAAAACATCCTATCTACCCTTCCTCATTGTGACTTGGATGTGGAACTGGGTTCTTGAAAGCCAACAGCAGAGTATTAGCAGGTCCTATGAAGGTAGAAGGGCTATAGATATCAGCCTGATAATAGCCCGTATGTTTGCCATCCAAAGATTTACTTACCCAAGTAATCTTGGAGAAGCTTGTTTCAGGAGGATAGGCCACTAGGTGAAGCATTTTTCAGACTCAAAAACTCATGAAGCCAGTCAAATGAGACATATGGGGTATGAAGTCTTTATTGATGGAGGAGAGTTTTCCCATCAGACATGAAAACCCTGAATAATTGAGTTATGTGTAATGTCCTATACTAGAAGCTAGGGACACAAAATGAAAAATCAAGGCAGCAGCAGCAGCGGTAGCAGCAGCAGTAGTAGTAGTAGTTGTGTATGTGTGTGTGTGTGTGTGAGAGAGAGAGACAGAAAAAGAGAGAGAGAGAGAGAGAGAGAGAGAGAGAGAGAGAGAGAGAGAGAGAGAGAGAGAGAGAGAGAGAGAGAGAGAGAGAGAGAATTATATGTCTTTGGACCTATTGGTCTATTCTCCACTGGCATAGATTGGGTTAGTCCCCAGAAGGTAACTACCTATTCCTTCATAGTTATGGGGATAACCGTGAGGAAGTTGGGTTGGTTTTCTAGTACTATTACCCATGAATCCTCACTGGCAAATGCCTCGTTGATTATTAGTATATATCAATGAACCAGCCAATTAATTAGCTTTTAGAAAGGGGTATTTACTAAGATTATAAGGCTATTGTAAGAATAGTTGGCATAAAATATTCCTTCCAACTTGGGGTATACTTTCTGACAAGTATCTACAGAATATGGTTTAAAGTGGGATGGAGTAAGTTTTAGCACATGTGACAAACTAGTTTCTGGTAACTTGACACCTCTCCCCATCCCTTTTTAGGGTTTTTATTACATTTTCCTTAGATATAGTGAAGCTTTCTGTGGGCTTCTCATAGAGTTTGAAGCTGCCTTTCCTTAGGTGAACTCACTTGTTTAGATGGAGACAGTGTCAAAATTACCATTCTTCTTGGGATAGTCTTACTGTTGTCCAGGGGGAGTGTTAAATTTCCCAACCTTTTGAAGTTTATAAGGTCTTCCCCTAGTCAGTGGAGAGGAAGATAGGGGCAGGAGACAGGAGCTCTATTTCTGGAGTATAATGTGCCTAGGGAACTGCCATAAGATGAATTTGGAAAGGTAGGCTGGAACCAGATTATTTAGAGCTCTGTATACTGGACTAAAGAAAAGAAAAGAAAGAGGAAAGAAACAAATGTTTGTTATGCATCTTTTATTATGCCAGGCACTGTGCTGAGCACTTTACAAATATCATCTTATGTGATTTTCACAATAAAATGATGCTATTATTTATTTTTTTAAAACCCTTACCTTCCATCTTAGAATCAATACTGGGTAAGGGCTAGGCAATGGAGGTTAAGTGACTTGCCCAGGGTCACACAACCAGATTTGTACCCAGGACCTCCCATCTCTGGGCTTGACTCTCAATATACTGAACCACCTAGCTGCCCCCAAAATGATGAGATTATTATACTCATTTTACAGTTGGGGATACTGAGGCAGACAGTGGTTAAGTGTCTTGCCCAGGCTAAAATAACTTGTAAATTCCTGAGGTTGTTTTTGAAGTTAGGAGATCCTGATTGCAAATCCGATATCCTCTATTCACTGAGTCACCTAACTATCTAAAAGGAGTTAGTATTTTATTCAATTGGCAAGGGGGATTCATTTAAGAGTTTTCATTTGGGCAGTAATGTGGGCAGAGCTATGCATTAGGAAGATTACTTTGGCAGTAGTATGAAGGATAGATGGATTGGAGAGACAGAGAAGTGGGATGTTAAAGATAATATAGGATAGAACTGTGAAATTCTAAATGAGGAGAAAAGTTGGGAATAATGAAAGATATCTCTGAGATTATTTACATATGTAAAAAAGCAATAACAGTCTTTTCTGAGATATGTTTGAGAAATTTTTAATTATAGGAAGATTTAATTAGCCCTTCCTCTGCTCAAAAATCTACAGTGGTTTCCCATTGCTTATTGAGATAAATACAGATTCCTCAATTCAGAGCCCTTTGTTAAGTGCAGCCTCCCCCTAACCATTCACAATTCTAACATCATCTCTTACTCCCTATGAAAATTCCTTTGTTATAGTCAATACGATCTAATTCATTAGTTCTCTTCCTGCAATAACGAGTTTGCTCCTGCCTCTGTGATGACTGTTATTCTTCCTTCCTTGAAATGTAATCTTGCTTCTCTTTGTCAATCTGAATCCCAATTTTCCTTCAAGACCCAGCTCAAAATTCCATTCTTCCAAGAAACATTTTCTGACTTACACCAAGATGTTCTTTCTCTTGAAATTTAACCATTTGTCATGTGTACTTACTTCCATGTATAATGAATCCACATCCCTTCAAACTTGTCTTATTTCATATGTAATTGTTTCTTAGGTGCCCCTTTGAGACACTTCACAATCTAGTTGTTATTCCTACCCTTTTAACTATTTTCATTTTAAAGATGCCCAAAGAATATGTGTTTTCTTTCAGCTCTTGGGACTAATTGATATGTTCCATTTACTTGGGGAAACAAAAGCAAAATATTTGGTTATCAAAATGGATCCATCAATCATTTTAAAGGATATGAAGAGCAGTTTTCCCCCCTTACCTTCTGACTGAGTGCCAGTACTTGGAGGCCATCCAAATGAAAATGTAAAATACTTTTGCCAAGTTGTGATATAATAAGAGCCCAGATGCTAGAGTTAGAAGGAACCTTAGAGGTCATCCAGTCCAACCCACCAACCAGTGTCTGAATCTGCCCTGTGACATCTCATCAAGTGGTCATTCAGCCTTCACTCAACTCCATCCTGGACAGAACAAGAAATCTGCTGCTCTATAGTTAGTAGATCTCACCTTCTTTCCCCTTTTGAAAATTAGACAGCATTTGCCCATCCAGTCTCGTAGCATCTCCCAGTGATGACCTTTGTCAAAGGTCATTGACAGTCAAGTAATCATATCTTCCAAGTCTTTCAATTGTGTAATGAGAATTTGCTCCCTAGGACTCTCTCTCCCAGCATCCCATTTGTGTATTCACACATGCATTGGTAAGTAGGGAGGATATATTTTGATGTAGTTCCACCCCCTCATTCTTTTTTCCTGGGAAGGTGGTTGTGGAGGTTGGGTGAGAGTTAGGCAGGAGAATTTTACTGATGTGTTTTTTAACTTAGGCTTTTCTAATTTTGTTCTTTTATTTCTTCTACTTTGAGTGATTATTAATAAACTTTATAAAATATAATACTTGGAGTTATTCATATTAATTTAAAATTTACACTATACTCTGGGGAATAATTTATTCAGGCGAAGTAGCTTGAATTCATTTTAGACTAACTAGGTGTTTTCATACTATCTTCACTTACCTTAGATTTCCTTTTCAGTCTGAAGATGATTCTCTTAGACAAGAAAAAGAGGAGCTAAATACAGTGATCCCTCACCTATCACATGTTATAGGGATTTTTGTTAGCAGAGAGCAGAATGATTGGCAGGGAGGCAGGTTCCAGAACTTTGGGGAAGACTGGTGGAGTGTCATTTAGACTCTCACTAATTCCCTGTAATGAGAGAGGTGTTTTTCCTTTGGTGTGGATCCTGATTGAACTAAAGATCATCTTCAATCAAGAGACTCAGTGAAGGAGTAAGGTTGAGTTGAATTTTGGCTCAGTGGTGGACACTGGGATCAAATCCTCACACCCTCTCCTTAATTGGATTTACTAGCAGACCATCAAGACTCAAGTGAAACAACCTGAAAGATCATCTAGCTTGGACTCATACATGAGATACTCCATCCTAAATAATTGAACCTGCTCACCAAACCAGTTCCTGGTTTGGTTAGAGATAAGGCAGTTGGTAGTTTGTAGCTCATTAGAGTAGATTTTTCCCTCTTAGACTTTTGGGTGGAGACTCTTAGTAACTTAAGTTTAGTTGACCCATTCCCTTCACTCCCTATTCTAGTGTTTTATTAAATCTTTAAAATATATACTCTCCTGTCCAAATAGCCTGATTGACACCTAAAGGACCCACTGTGAAATCCCAGCAGATTCCCTGGTGTTACTCACTTAACTGTCATCTATACCAATCCTAATTAACCCACTGACTGTTATTTATTCTCCCAGTTATTTATTATTCCAGTGACTAATTTCATTCTTTCACACAGGAGTTACATTTCAGAGACCCATGCGATAGGTGAAAATCTGCAAAGTAGCAGCATTATATTTATTTTATATATATTAAGGCTTTATAAACCCTTCCCCCTCTCCTATAAACCTTTTCCACACTCTTATCAACCTTTCCCACACTCTTACAAACACTTCATATGATCTTAAACACTTTCTACACTCTTAAACCTATGTAATTTTAACAAAACCCTGCGATATAGCAAAAACTCCACCATACAGAAATATATATGTATATATATATATGTATATGTATATAAAAACCCGTGATACAGTGAAGCCATAATAAGTGAGCCACAATATAGTGAGGGACAACTGTAATTCTTCTTTCTATTATCTGATTCCCTTATATCATCTAGCTCAAACATTGGTCTTCATCTTCCTTGTTCTTATTATTTAAAACATAACTGAAAAAGCCCTTTCAATTAAATATCTTAGTGGAATATAGTATACTGTCATTCAAAGATGAGGTACCCTGGATAAAGTATCATTATTTGTAAGCCAACACCAGGCAAGCAGAATTGACTTCCCAAGTAAGATCACCATGAATAACCCAAATGATAACAGATAACATTTATCTGATTTATTAGCTTTAAATTTTGCAAAACACTTTATTACATATATGCATATATATGTTATCTATTACATAGCTGTGTATAAAATCTCATTTGATCCTCACAACAACCTTGTGAGGTAAGTAATATTATTATTTTCTCTTTAAAGATGAGGAACCTGAAGCTGAGAAAGGGTAAATAGTTTGCTCAGTCATACCCTAGTAAGTGTCTAAGGCAGGATTTGAATTCAGGTCTTTGTGATTGCAAGGCTAGTGCTCCACTCACTATGACATCTAATCAACTCATTCTTTTATTTAGAAAGACACACCATGGGGGCAGCTGGGTGGCTCAGTGGATTGAGAGCCAGGCCCCAGGGAAGTCCTGGGTTCAAATCTGGCCTCTCAAATACTTCTTAGCTGTGTGACCCTGGGTCTTAGCCCTTACCAGTCTTATGGGGAAAACCAGGGGAGATAACTTAAATACTATATGTGGGTTCAGAAGGGTGTGTAGGACACAGGAATGGACAGTAGGGGGTACCAAACAAGTTAGGGATACTGGGTTTAACTGTTAAGGAAAATGTCCATTGATAGAAGTGGCTGTTAGGTCTGTCACCCTGCACCATGTAGACAAGGGACCTATGGAAGCTAGCAAGCAAATGACAAGAGTTTGTAACAAATTTAATCAAGGGAACTATGGTAAAGGATGGGAATAGGGGTTTCTACACTTCCAGACTATGGACAAACCACAGGGTCAGGGGAGGACTTATCTACACTGAACTAAGACCTAAGCAAGACAGGGCCCAGAGAATAACTGGACTGAAGTGGGTATTGTCAGCAGAGTCTTGACACACTCCAGCGATGTTGCAGCTCTTCCAGGACCACTAGCTATACTCTTTCAGGTGGGTTGATTCTGGGAGCTAATCCAGCCCAAGTTAACCTGTAACTCCGGTTGGGATTAATAGTCTCTACCAAAATCTCTCACAAGTAGATGACAGTCTTTCTTCAGGATCCCAGGGAATCAGGGTACAAACTCTACTTCTTCTGAGGTCTCCCAGGGTCAGTTACAACTTGTCCCAACCACCATGGAGTCTGTCTCAGAGAGAGAGAGAGAGCCACACTTCCTGCTTCCCCATTCCATTTGGAATTCTCTAGCCCTTCCTGCTACGTCTCCTAAATAATTAAGTAATCCTCCTCTCAACACCACTCTTCTGCCTTAGAACTAATATAGAGTATTGATAATAAGACAGAAGGTAAGGGTTTAAAAAAATCACACCACAAAATTAATAATATGGAGTTACAGCAGATATTACCTTTGTCAGTGATTTTTCTTTAATAAAGTTCATAATATGATAGTGTTATATAGTGTGCTTTCCAATATATTTTGCTTATTCTGTATACAGATTGTATGCTAGGGTAGGGACTAGATTTGTGATTTCATCGATAGAAGGAACTTCCAGAAGAGGAAACTTGGTTTGCCAAACCAGACAATACTTCTTCTCCAATTTATAATTTTAGAGAGTTAGTGGAGACAGAGTTAAGATGGCAGAGTAGAAGCAGGGAAGCTTGAAACCACCATGAGTCTGTGCTGTGTAGATAGATTTGTGAGGGCCCAGAGTGAGGCTAGGAGTTCATAGCCTGAGCTTGGGGTGAGAACTTGAATCCAAGTTTGGGGCAATCGGTAAACCCAGTTCTGAGTAGGAGTGGTCTCCAGGGTGCTGGTTTGTGGTAACTTGGCTAACCCTTGTCAAAGCTCAAGGAAGAGCCCCAGGGCAGGGTAGTCTGCAAAGTGCAGTGTGCTTGACCTGATCAAGTCCATAGTGAGATCAAAAGTCTATGCCCAAGCCTAAAGCTAGAATTTGAGCCATCAGTAGTCATATGGGGGTGATTAACTGAGCAGTGGGAGGTGGCTTTCAGAGCTCCTTGACCCATAGGCCATCATACTACCTTGGCTATAACATTCCTGGGCATTGTCAATTGGGAATTAAATGTGGGAGATGATTTGTGGATTCTTTCAATCTCCACTTTTCCCTCTTGTTTGAGAATGTCGGGGCAGTTTTCTTGAATAATTTCCTATAGGATGATGTCCAGGCTTTTCCTTTTGTCATGATCTTTTGGTAGTTCAATAATTCTTAAATTGTAATGCAAGAAGAAATGTGTCAAATGAGAAAGGAGTTTCAAGAGCTGATGGAAGAAAATCATTCCTTAAAAATTAGAATTGGGCAACAATTGGGCTAATGACTTCATGAAATCAAAATACGGTAAAATAAATAAGCGTGGGCATCACAATAACATCATAATACAAGAAATTATCAAAGAAAACTCCTCAGATATTCTTGAACAAGAGAGTAAAATAGAAATTGAAAGAATCCACACATTACCTCCAGAAAGAAAAGAAAGAAATCTCAAAATGACAACTCCCAGAAATAGAATAAATTCATTAGCCCCCAAGCTAAAGAGAAACTACTATAAGCAATCAGAAAGAAACAATTCAAATAACATGGAGCTCTATTACACAGGACTTAGCAGCCTCCACTTAAAAGGGTCAGAAGGCATGGAATATGATATTCTGAAAGGCAAAAAATCTAGATTTACAACCCAGAATTACCTATCCTGCAAAACAGCATATTCTTTCAGGGGGGAAAATGGTCATTCAATAAAATTGAAGATTTCCAAACATTCCTGATGAAAAGATCATACATAACTGGAAAACCTCAAGTCCAAACACAAGACCCAAGAGAAGCCTAAAAAAGATAAATAAGAAAGAGAAAATTGAATGGACTAAATAAGGTTAAAATATATTTATTCTTACATGGAAAGAGGATATTTGTAATTCTAAAAAATTCTTATTAACAGTAGAGCAGTTAGAAGGAATATACATAAACAGAGGGTGGGGAAGAAAGCAGTTTAGCATGATATGTTATGAAAAAAATCAAGGGGTGAAAACAGATTGCACTGAGAGAAAAGGGAAGGGAGAGATGGAATGGGGCAAATTATTTCACCTAAAGAGGTGTGAAAAACTATTACAGTGAAGAGGAGGATGAAGGTGGTGAAGGGCAATGCTTAAACTTTGCTGTCATCATAACTGGCTCAGAGAGGGAATAACAACCATACTCATTGGGCTAGAGAATCCTATCTACCCTATAGAGAAGTAGGAGGGATATAAGACAAGAGAAGGGGGTGGTAACAGGAGGGAGGGGAAAATGGGAAAGGATGATAAAAAGCAAAATACTGGTGAGAAGGAACAGAATGAAAAGAAAAAGGGCAGGGTCAAAAGGGGAAAATAAGATGGTGGGGAATAAACAATTGGTAATCATAACTATGAATCTGAATGGGATGAACTCACCCATAAAATGGAAGTGAATAGAAGAGTGGATTAAAAACCAGAATCCTTCTACATGTTGTTTATAAGAAACACATTAGAGGCAGGGTGACATATACAGAGTAAAGGTAAATGGCTAGAGCAGAATTTATTGTGCATCATCTAAAAAATAGTAGAAATCATGATTTCAGATAAAGCTAAAGCAAAAATAGAACTGATTAAAAGAAATAAGGAAGGAAATTACATCTTGCTAAAATATATTATAAGCAATGGTATTATAAACAATGATGTAATATCAATACTAAACATATATGCACCAAAAGGCTTAGCCTCTAAATATTTAAAGGAGAAGTTAAATGAATTTCAGGAGGAAATAGACAGAAGGAAAGCAAAATTCCTGATTCAACTCAAGGATGAAGAAAGGTGGGTATAGGCAGATGCACTCAATTATACAAAGCAATACAACATAAAATCATTTACATTTTAGAATCAATAGAGTAGAAACACATGTAGTAGAAACTAGAGGCAATATTAATTTTTATCTTTTCAGATCACTGCTTCAGCACTTACTGTGTGACCATAAGCAACTCACAACCTCTTTGAGCCTTAGTTTCTTATGTGTAAAATAGGATAATAATGCCAGAAATACCAACATTACAGAGTTGTTGTGAGGATCAAAAAGGCCAACATACATATGATTTTTTGCAAGTCTTAAAATATCTTACAAATGTCATCTCTAATCATGATTTATAGACTAAAATGTATAGATTGAGAATTTTGCCCAGTTTGTTACTTGATTGTCATGTAATCTCTCTGCAAATCACTTTCTTCATCTGTAAATTGATAGATATTTGGATGAGATGATGAGGATAAGCATACTATGGAAAGGGCACTGGTTTTGGGGAAAAAATTCATCATACATTGAGTAGCTTAAAGTCTTTAATACTTAGGTTAAGATTCATATGTATAATTCTTTGAAAAAAAGTATGAACCTTAACCAAAGCTTTAATCCCCCAGGATATAAGGATCAGGTTTTAAGAAGTCAGAGTGTGAGGAAAAAGGGAACTGATCCTCTCTCTTATTATAGAAGGTCCCCAGGAATGAATCTGGTTGGACTACATGTGTGGGTCCAAAGTAGAGGGGCTCTTTAGTGGAAAATAGAGTGGGGTAGTACCACCTAAGGCTTATATAGCTAGCTGTTTTTTTTTATTATACTGTGATCCCTGAAGTTCCTTCTAGCTCCCAAATGAAATGAAGACGTAGTATGGGACATGGAAGTAGTGGGTATCCTGAGGGAGAGACAAGAGGTGGCATCTTGACACTAGCTGTGTCACTACTACTACTGCCACTTCAGTCATTTAATCACAGACCTTGATGGAGATAGCCTATGACTCTGAAACTCAAAGTTCTTGGGATAACAATGTTTGTCCCTCTTTTCCAACACAAACCCTTTTATAGTTTGGCCCCAACAGCTATCATCAAGAGGAGAACTTTTGTGGAGAATAGACTCTTCATGATTGCCATCATTGACACTAATTACCAGTGATGAGGCAAGTAAGTTTAAAAGCCTCAAGAATGGCAGTGCCCAACAAATCACTGGACTCGTCTGTTGCCCAGTCCCCACTGGCATCATTCAGGGGAGCAAGCCCTATATAAAAGGAAAGGGCTGACCTTTCCCCCTAATTGCACATCATTTATCACTGATAGGGCACACAAATCAGTCTAATTGAAGCAATAAGGCACCTTGAGGAAGACCCAAGTTGGCACATATCAAACCTTCATTCCCTAGATTACCATCTCCCCCAATAGAAAAGATCTAGAACCCTTAGCTTAAAAGAGTCCTGGGAATAGTAATAACACGCAGACCATCAATCTTGCTTCCCCTGCAGCCACCATCCAAGGAATCAACTGTTGTGGAGGTGTAATCTGGCACATGCCTTTGTAGGTGCTGTTGCCCCTTCTTCCTCAGTAGGCATAACTTAGAATTAGTGTATTAGAAAAGTTCTCACCATCAAAATCCTTGGCATTGTCAAATGGCTCAGTATCAGAAATGAAAATGACTTAATCAGTGGAAATAATATCAAAGAAGATGCCTTACTATCTGCTTTGCTACTGTTCTTTAAGCCCAGGAATTTTTCCATCTGACTTGAAGCTGAAATCTTCTATAGGAGTTACTATCCCCTTATTAAAATAGGAGGTCCTTGAGAGCAGAAACTGTCTTACTTTTTCATTTGGGTCCTCTGAGTTTAGCAGAATGTATTGTACCTAGTAAGTGCTTGATAAATTCTTTATTAATTGATTCATTGTGCTATGGAAAAAATATTGGCTTATGAGATAAGAACTTGTAACTGATTTATTAATAATAGGTGTTCAATTGTATCTAAAGGTAATGTCCATAGACTTTTCTTGGCAAAAATACTGGAGCAGTTTGCCATCTCCTTCTCCAATGTGTCTCTATTTTACAGATGAGGAACTGAGGCAAATAGAGGTTGTGAGTTGTCTAGGCT
This sequence comes from Gracilinanus agilis, assembly GCF_016433145.1. Lineage (NCBI taxonomy): Eukaryota > Metazoa > Chordata > Mammalia > Didelphimorphia > Didelphidae > Gracilinanus > Gracilinanus agilis. The sequence goes on from NC_058134.1 coordinate 41,935,929, forward strand.
CTGAGACTTGAACTCCAACTCTAGGTTCAATAGTCTATCCATTGTACTAGCTAGCTGTTCCCATCTTAAGTCTAAAATTCATTCCATTTTTTGTCTTAAATTTTCTACCACTAGGGGTCAGTATAATTTAGCAAAGAAGATCAGGATCAAGTAGGATTAATAGGTAATTTGTAAAATAAATGCAGCCCATGTATGGAGTTGATATGATATAAGCTACCTCCTGTAAGTAGGAAGTATACATACATCTTTATATACATATATATGCCTGTATACATATTTATTATATATTTATGTATTTATATTTTGAATTGTTTTTCAGTAACAGAGATGAGATTGCTCAGATGCATCCATACTCCCACTTGATTTCCATCATTACTAGTGGCTTAATTTGTGAAATGGCTGACTAGAGTCAAGGGGCCACATATTAGAACAGATTTAGTGATCAATGTGGGGAGCAGCACATTTTTAACACTGGCTTCATTGACTCACTGTTTTCAATGAATCAAAGAGAGTAAAATATTTTTTGATAACAAGTTGGAGTTTTTAGAATATTTCTATAGCTAAATAATTAGGTGGATAAATTGTTAGAAAGATAATATTGTCTCAATGAAAAGACTTTGAGCATTAATGTCTTTAGTGGGTATGATGTCTCATTACTTAAGTTACTCTTTTCTGCAGAGGGAACCACAACTCATTTTTTGTTATTCTTCTCTAAGAACTCTCATAAAACTCTCCAGAAAGAACCCACTAGTGTTCTGGAGGCCTTAGCACAGTGTCTGGCAAATAGTAGGTGCTTAATAAATTAGTTGACTAAATTAGTTGACTAATGATTTTCACTCAATTTTAAAAATTCTGTTGATCCCATTGCAGTGGGCTATTAATTGGTTACCCCTACTTCTCCCTACATGGTCCTTTTCCTTTTTCTAATGATATGTTTCTTGGAATTCATCTTTTTACACTACAATGTAGGGCACAAGAGCCCCAAAAAGACTTCATCCAGAAAATCTCCACTTTCCATTGCATCCCCATTTAATGCCTTTCCCTTTCATGAATTGTGTTTCAGCTATACTGGATTAGTAGCTGTTTCCTCCAGTTCTATACCTTTTCATTTCTGTACATTTGCTACCCACTTTGCCTCAACTGCATTCTCTTCTCTCCTTCCTTCTCAGGTTCTTTGCTTTCTTTCAAGCCTCACCTCAGGTCTTGCCTCTTTCATAAATTCTTCCCTTAACTTCACCTCCAACCTCCAGTTGTTGGTGCTTTTCTTCTCAATTTTTCTTTGACTATACTTTGTGTTGAACCACTTAGTAGCTTGGGCCTTATCTCCCTGGAACACCCCTCTACTGGCCCTCATCTCCCATTGGTGAATTCCTTCTGGAAGCTTTCATTTTGAGATGAGCCCAGCCTTACCATGCCTTATTTTCTTCCCTGATGTGCATTGGACTCTGGGATTCATCTTTTCCCCCATTAGAATGCAAGCTTTTTGAGGGCAAAAACTACCTTTATTTTTGCTTATATTTGTATCCTTAGCACTTAGCAGAGTGCCTAGCATAGACTCAGTGCTTAATAAGTGTTTGTTACCTCACCTTGCCATCAGAAAAATGTAAACTTCTTGATAGCAACTATTTCATTCATATCTTTGCAGCCCTAAATACCAGTCAGTCCCTTGTGTATCATAGGCACTTTGGAAAAGTTGTTGTATTGAATTTGACTGCATATGCATTAAAGAAAGTATAGTGCTTATAAAATTCTGCAAGTTCCTTATGGATTTACATGTTAAATTTTTAATAGAAATATTTATCCCAAAGATTTTCCCATATTCTATTCCTCTTCTCATTATTAAGTATATTACTTTTTGCTATATGAAAAACATTACCTGTATATGATCATACCCATAAGTATTGTCTATCACATTTTTCTGATAGCTAAAAAGTTCCTTTCCACAATTTTAATAACTTAATTCTCTTTTTCTCTATTTTTCATATTTATCTCATTGAACCATTTGAAATTAATTGTGGTATGTAGTATACTATGTAAGATGTCCCATTTTCCATCATGCTGCTATCTAGTTTTCTCAATAGTTTTTCTCGAAGAATCTCTTCTCCAATGTTTTGTGATTATGGATTTGCCAAACACCCATCATATGCCTTTGCTTCTAATTCTTAATTATCCACATCCTATTCCATTAAAAAACCTATTTTTCTATTTTTTATCTAATTCCAGAGAACTGACCTGTCCTCCCTAAATTACTGACTTCTCTTTCTGAGAATGTCTGGCTTTTATCAAAATTCAGCTCTGATTTAACTCCTATAGGAAGTCTTTTCTTAGTCCCTTACATGCTAGTGCTGAAGGAAGTTGGCCTATTTATTAAATTGGTTTGACTCCCTCAGTTTGATAGTTTTTTTATCATTTAATTCTTTATTTCTATTAAAATTATTTAATAGTTATCTTTATATATTTCATGGATAGGTTAACATCCAGATATTTAAATATTTTACCATTGTTGAAATATTATTTTCCATTCTATCGATTTCTACTATTTTTTGTTTTGACATAGGAAAATGATTGTTTTTGTGGTTTCATCTTATACTTTGATATTTTGCTAAATCTATTTATTATAATAATCAAACTTTTTCCTATTATCTTAAATTTTCTAAATAAATTATCAAATAATTTGCAAATATAGATATTTTAAACTTGTCTTTGCCTATACATGTTCTATTCATTTCTTTTTCTTGACTTACTGCTCTAGTTAACATTTCTAAAACTATGTTGTACATTAATTGGAAGAGTTGATAACCATACTTCAACTCTAGTTTTAGTAGGCATGCTGTTGATATTTCTCTATCAAGTGGAGAATTAAGAACTTCATAGAGAACTAGAATTAAATATAATTCTAGGCATAATTATATTTAATTGTGGTACATGATTTTAAATATTTTTTTATCCTTCAATAGAAGACTCTTTTTACTAAGTCAAATCACAACACATCTTTGACTTTGTAAGTCTCAGAGAGCTTCCTGGGTTTGTACATGGAGGTTAAATGACTTATCCAAGGTCATATAGCTAATAAGTTTTAGATATGGGATTTGAACTCAGGTTTCCCTAACTCCAAAACCAGCACTCAGTATACTGTAATCCATTATCTTTACCTTTTTTTAAATAAATGTTCTTTATATTTTTAAAACTATGATTTAAATTTCTCCTACTATCTCATTCTCCATACCCCTCCCAGAGAGTTATCCAATATGATAAGAGAATTTTTTTTAACCCTTAACTTCTGTGTATTGACTTATAGGTGGAAGAGTGGTAAGGGTAGGCAATGGGGTCAAGTGACTTGCCCAGGGTCACACAGCTGGGAAGTGTCTGAGGCCAGATTTGAACCTACGACCTCCCATCTCTAGGCCTGGCTCTCAATCCACTGAGCTACCCAGCTGCCCCTAAGAGAATTTTTAAAGGAAAAAAAGGAAGAGGAAAAATCAGCAAAACTGATTAATACATTGGAAAAGTCTGAAAAAATATTCGATAGTCTCATTCATGAATATTCCAATTCTTCAAAGGAGAGGAGTGAGATGTTTTCTCATATTTCTTCTTTGGGGTGATATTTGTTGTTTGTAATTCTATTATACTCCTTTCAGTTGTTTTGCTGTGATGATTCTTTACTTTTATATCATTGTAGTTACTGTGTTTATTATTTTTTTTTGCCTCTGCTTATTTCACTCTGCATCAGTTCATACACATCATTTTTTACAATGCTATTGCATTATATTCATGTCTCACAATTTATTTAGCCATTCTTCATTTGAAGAACATCTACTTTGGTTCCAGTTCTTTGCTACTAAAAGAAGTGGTACTATAAACATTTTGGTGTTTATGGGGACTTCCCCCCCCCCCCTTATTTTTATTGGTTTCCCCTTTTATTCCAATGAGTTATTCTGATGTTTTGGACCTGTTTTTGATATATGGATTTATTCATCTACCAGTTTCTTTAACTTTAGATCCAACTTAATAATTTTCTTTTTTATTTCAATCTTAATATAAGCTTCCAGGAATATACATTTGCCTTTGAGTTGTGCTTTGGCTGCCTCCCATACATTTTGATATGTTGTACATTGTAATTATCTTTACTATACAATTTGTTAATTCTATAGTGCTACAATCCAAGAATTATTCTATAAGTCATTTTAGTTTCCACATAAATATATCTTTTGAAAATATTGTTCTTGTTTATTTTCATTTTATTGTACCATAATTTGTAAATATAGGGTTTAAAATTTCTGCCTTTTCTAAATTTATTCATAATTGAATTATGCCCTAAAACTTTTTATTCTATGTGTACTTTAAAATGCATATTTTCTATTTTTCTATTCTATCTTTATATGCCTGAGAAATTCAGTTCCTTTACTACTGCATTCAAATTTATAACTTTTTTTGTTCATATGAGTTATCATATCAGGATTCTATTAGTATAATATTAAGTATCTTACAATTAGTGGTTTATGATCTATTTTTTACAACTCAGTAAACTTTCCCTTTATAAAATTGAGTTATTGTGTACTTGAAGATACTTAATACTGATTATTTTGTGTATGGCTTATGCATTGTAATTTGTATCTGCAATTATCACTAACTTTCCACATTTTCTTCAGGTAGGCTAAGTCATGGTTACTTTTAGTTCCTCTTATCAATTTAAATCCATATGTTTATTTCTTTTTTTTATCTTTTTTTTTTAGTCCTTACCTTCCACCTTAGAATCAATACTGTGTATAGGTCCCAAGGAAGAAGAGTGGTAAAGGCTAGGCAGTGGGAGTTAAGTGACTTATCCAGGGTCTGTGGAGGTGGAAAATTTGCTACACCTGAACTAAATTCCCAGCATCCCTTTAAGTATGTCCTCATTTGACGCACAGGGGCTTGGGAGATAAATTTGGCTGAGACCCACATTGCAGGGTTCTTTTTTCAGGAGCTTGAGCTTTGCTTTGAGTAAGATGTGGCAGGTGTGGGTCACTGGCTCTGTGCTCTGCTCACTTAACTGAAAGAATCCTTTTCCCTCTTTTTACTATCTCTATTTTGCTGTAATAAAGACTACTAACAATAATAAATTGCTATTAAAAATAATAAATAAATAATAAACAAATAACAAAATAAAAGTCATAAAAAGCTATTAACAGCTTCATAATTTAAATTGTAATTATAATTACAAGTTTAGGTGACCATGAAGGGACACAATCTCTTCTCCTGCCTTGGTCTCCCCTCTCCGTTCTCCCTTCTCCTTTCTCCCTTCTCCCTCCAGGAAACCTTTCAGAGCTTTCCCAGACTCATTGCCTATACCCACCCACCAGGAGAGCTGGCAGGCGGGTCTCTGCCACACAGAGGCTATTCCTGCTGCTGTTTGCTGTTGCTGCTACTGGTAAGCTTTAAACTCCCTGCCCCAACCCCAGTCCACAGGAGGAGGATTTTCCCCCCTTACCAAGCAGCTGGTCCTCCCTCATATTTAACTCTTCTTTTTTCACCCACCCCAGCTTGCTTCCTTATAGCTAAAACCTTTTCCCACCCCAGCTAAGAGGTATCCTTGTCCCTAAAAAAAACAGCCCCAAATCCTTGCCAAAAAACCCACAAACCTCCTCAACCCTGCCTTGGTACCCAGATTCTTCATATTCCCACTTGGATTCTAGGCCTG
>NC_058134.1:41966397-42019160 GCF_016433145.1 Gracilinanus agilis
ATGTCCTTCAATTGGGGAATGGCTGAACAAACTGTGGTATATGCGGGTGATGGAATACTATTGTGCTAAAAGGAATAATAAACTGGAGAAGTTCCAGGCGAACTGGAGAGACCTCCGGGAACTGATGCAGAGCGAAAGGAGCAGAGCCAGAAGAACTCTATACACAGAGACTGACATTCTGTGGTAAAATCGAATGTAATGGACCTCTGAACCAGCAGCAATGCAATGACCCAGGACAATTCTGAGGGATTTATGGTAAAGATGCTGCCCACATTCAGAGGAGGGACTGCAGGAGAGGAAACATATAGGAAAAACAACTGCTTGAACGCATGGGTTGGGGTGGACATGATTGGGGATGTGGACTCGAAACTACCACACCAATGCAACTACCAACAATTTGGAAATTGGTCTTGATCAAGGACACATGACAAAACTAGTGGAAATTCGCATGGGTAGGGGGTGTGCGGGGGGGGGGTTGAAGGGGAAAGGAGGAGCATGAATCATGTAACCATGTTAAAAATGAATATTAATAAATATAAAAAAAAAGGCCATTATGGAACTTTGGGATTGGCAGATTCAGTACAAAGATACTGGCATGCAGAGCAATTAACCATTCCTAGGTGTCAGGGCTACAGGTATGCATTACGTATGAATGCATACAAATTCTGTACCTCTGTCAAACTCTCATTGCAATATAACCAAGCTATTACTAAAGTGCATAGCTTAGGAGGCAAAGAACTAGCCTATATTCCTTTTCAGTGCATGCAGAGCAATTATATAACCATGCCTAGGTGTCAGGGCTACATTTATGCATTAGTAATTGTTGACAGGTTAACTAAATGGCCAGAAGCTTTCCCAGCTAGATGCAATACAGCAGCTTTTGTAGTTAAGAGCCTGCTGAGGGAACTATTTCCAAGGTTCTTTATACCAGTACATATTGCATCTGACTGTGGTTCACACTTTGCATACTGTATTTTAAACAGCATATACAAAGTCCTATGGATAAAACAACATTTGCACTCTGTGTACTGACCACAGTCTGGAGGGCAAATTGAACATGTCAATAAATCTCTAAGACCCTAGTTGCAAAGACTTGTGCTGAATCGCATTTGAAATCGCCAGCTGCATTACCTATAGACCCGAAGTTGGGGATTGAAGGAGTGAATACCACAGAGTGTATAGGCACCAGGCTCCAAGGGTAGGAACTCAAGCCTCATTGTTAGTGAACTACGGACTTTGGAAATCTAAAGATTGTGAACTAGACAACTTCTTTATCCTGGGCTGCTGCAGTAGTAGAGGAGGAATGAGGAAGGAGTGTGAACCAGTGACTGTGTTTGCCTAGGGACTGAGGCCCCTTCAACTGTTGTCACTCCTAGGAGAGGGGAATCCCTGATTGTTACCACAAGGGGAAGTGGGCTGACTACTTGCAGTAATAGTGGCAAAACTGCCTGCCTGACTCTGGTCAGACACCTGAGGTCAATAACTGACTGAGGTTTAAGCAGAAGATAGTATATCTGACCCTGAATTATAATATAAAAACTGGAACAACTAAATAGGACCCAGGTAAAGACAAATATACAACACCTACCCCCTCAAACCCCTTGCGGGAAAAAAAACAAACAACAAACAACGACTGAGCTACCATACTCCAAAACATAGGAACCCTGGGTGACCAGTAAAAAGCCAATAATTAAATCTAAGGCCACAAAATTAAAAAAATAAATAAAGAGCAAGCAAAGGAGAAAGAACCCAACTATTGATAGCTATTATGGAGGCAGAGAAGACATTGGTTCAAAATCAGAGGACGATGAAGTAAAAACATCCACTTCAAAAACAGCAAAGAAAAACAGTAAATGGCCACAGGCTCAAAAAGAGCTTTTGGAAGAGATTAAGATCTCAAAACCCAAATGAGAGAGGTTGAGGAAAAATTAGAAAAAAAAAGAGCAATGCAAGAAAATCAAGATCATCCAAATGGAGAAAGGTCCAGAAACTCATGGAAGAAAATAACTTATTAAGGACTAGAATTGGAAAGGGGGAAGCTAAAGATTTCCTAAGACAACAAGAAATAATAAAGCAAAAACAAAAGAATGAATTAGTAGAAGAGAATATGAAACACCGTATCACAAAAGCAACTGACGTGGAAAATAGATCAAGGAGAAACAATATCAGAATAGTTGGACTCCCAGAAATTTATGATCAAAAAAAGATGTTAGATACCATACTCGAAGAAATCATCAAGGAAAACTGTTCCCAAATTCTAGAATCAGAGGGTAAAATAGAAATGGAAAGAATCCACCTTAAAGAGACCCAAAGATGCAAATGCAGAGAAACATCAACAAGGGAGCATCCAGTTTCTGATTGGCTCTGGCCAAGCAAACCTCCTAGCTTCAAAGGTAATCCATTCCATTTTCGGGTGATATGAATTATAATCTGAAGACAATATCTGCCTCTCTGCAACTGCCACTCATTCCTTCTGGTACTTTCTGCTGGAGTCAAGGACAAGCTTCATCACCCTTCCATATAACAGCCAGTCAAATATCACAATACAAGTATCATGTTTCTACTACATCAGCTCAGCTCCAAGCCAAATTTTCTCTTTCCTTCAACTGACTTGCATATTGCATGGGATCTAGTTAATCAATACTCTTCCTAAAATAAAATGCCCCTCCTAAAATACAATGCCCAGACATAATACTCCAGATGTGGTCCGACAGAGAGCATAATACAGTTGGACTCTCACCTCATTCATTCTGGACAGTGTCTTTTAAAATGCTGCCTAAGATATTTGTTATGATATATATATATATACATATATGCATATGTATATATATATATGTGTGTGTGTGTGTGTGTGTGTGTGTGTGTGTGTGTATATGTATGTCATATTGAGCTAGTAGGCCACTAAAATGTCCCAATATTTTTCAGATGAACTAGTCCCTACTTGTACTTGTGAAACAGATTGTTTTGGATCACAAATATAGAGCTTTAACATTTATTCCTATTAAATTTCATTTTATTGGATTTGGCCCAATAGTCAACCCTGGTAGGATCATTTGGGTTTTTGACTGTCATCTAATGGGCTTAGTGTCAGCTATAAATTTGATAAACAGAATAGGGCCAAGCACAGTTCCTGGGGCACTCTACTAGAGACCTCTCTTAAACTAACAGTGAACCAGTAATGACTATCTGTTGATTCCAACCATTCAACTAGTTCCAAATCCACCTGACCATACTATTGTACAGCCTTTATTTTTCTGTCTTCCCTACAAGGATAGCATGTAAGATTTTATCAAGCAATTTGCTGAAATTTATGTTAATGAAATCTAAAGGATACCTTTGCTATGAAGCTAATCTATCAAAAAGAGAAATGAGATCAATCTAGAATGACCTGTTCTTGATGAAATCACGAGGAAGCCCCTTTGTGATGAGTCCTTAATTTTCTTTCTTTTTTTTAAGGAGTAGATTATTTTTTTAGAAAATTTTTCCCCATGGTTACAGGATTCATGTTCTTACTCTCCCCTCCATCCCAACACCTCCTCCCCCATAGCCAACATGCATTTCCACTGGTTTTAACATCTATCAAGACCTATTTCCATATTATTGATAGTTGCATTGGTATGGTCATTTCGAGTCTATATCCTCAATCATTTCTGTACCAACTCATGTGTTTAAGCAATTGTTCTTCTTCTGTGTTTCCTCTCCTGTAGTTCTTCCTCTGAATGAAAGAGCGTTCTTTTCCATAGGTCCCTCAGAATTGTCCTGGGTCATTGCATTGCTGCTAGTACAGAAGTCCATTACATTCAATTTTACCACAGTGTATCAGTCTCTGTGTACAATGTTCTTTTGGCTCTGCTCCTTTCACTCCCATCAATTCCTGTAAGTCTTTCCAGTTCACATGGAATTCCTCCAGTTTATTATTCCTTTGAGCACAGTAGTATTCCATCACCAGCATATACCACAATTTGTTCAGCTATTCCCCAATTGAAGGGCATACCCTCATTTTCCAGTTTTTTGCCACCACAAAGAGCATGGCTATAAATATTTTTGTACAAGTCTTTTTATCTATGATCTCTCTAGGGTATAAACCCAGCAATAGTATGGCTGGATCAAAGGGCAGGTAATCTTCTAGTGCTCTTTGGGCATAGTTCCAAATTGCCATCCAGAATGGTTGGATCAGTTCACAACTTAATTTTCTTGATGTATATAAATATCCTTTTAGTAAGTGGCCTAATAAGAATTTTGCAGAGTCAATAATATTCTGCTTGGAAAGTTCCAATTACTCTTTATTATCTCTAGGAAACAATATAAATTCCTTGGTTTGTCATTTAAAGCCTTTTATAATGCAAGTCCAACGTACCTTATTCCCCTTCATGTAATTGATATGTTAGCCAAATAGCCCTACTTGCTGTTCCCAAGTACACAGCATTCCATCTTCCATCTCTACACCTTTGAACTAGCTTTCCCCATGTCTGGAATATATACTCTCTTCATCTTTACCTTGCAGAATCCCTAACTTCCTTCAAGGTTTAGTTTAAGGTCCACCTCCTACATGAATCCTATCATGGCTCCCAAATTGCTAGTCTCCTTCACCTGTTTCTGCAAAACACTTCGTATTTCCTTATATTTATTTCTCCAAATTTATGTTGTCTCCCTGCCTCCTCCAATATAAGTTTCTTAAGGTCAGGGACTTACAATTTTGTCTCTGAATTCCCAGCACCTAGCATAGTATCTGGCACATAGTAGGCATTTAATGCATTCTAATTGAATAAATGAATGAAATGATTCTCCAAATATGAAATCCTTTTACTGAGTTCCATTTCTTTGGCAATGATAGACTCCCTTTGAGTAAATAGGATTTGTCTTTGCCTTAAGTAATGAAACCTTAGGCTTGCAGCCTCTGCTAAAAATAATTTTCTTTCCTTTTCTGCAGCCTTGAATCATCCCCAAAGCTTCAGCTTCTCAGAGTAAATTGACTTCTCTCGACATTCCAATTTATTTTAAATTATTTTTCTTCTCTAAAAAATAATTCATTTATATGATTGTGCTCTGCCACAAAGTTCTGATTGTCTCCTCTGAAAATGTGTACATCCAGAGTGCTTTGCTTCTATTGTGTCTCTAAGGTTTCCAAATAGTGCAATATCAATGTGAGCTGCAGAAGTTGATTATTATCCAGGGTTATGGCATCATTCTAATTTTGTCATGTATGTTATTTTTGTTGTCTTATTTTTCCTTTATTTTTCTTCTTTAAATAAATTGATAATGTTGATCCACCAGTGTTGGAGGATGACAAAGAGGAGTGAAGTCCAGAACTTCTGGGTGATATTTCCCTAGAATGTTTATGTCATATGTTTGAATTGTTGCATCCCACTAGGATGCAGTAATATGAGCTACTCATTCTTGCATTGAAGTGTCATGAGCATGCATCTTGTTTATTTGGTGTTCTCTGTGACTCTCAAGTGACTCTCTCAATCTCTTTACATATAAATATCTAGACAATCTAGAGGAAGCTTCTAAAGACTTTTGTTTTTCCTTTTAGTGTACCTTTTCCTCTCACTTATTTTTAAAATATATAGCATAATATATAAAATAACAGTAATATAACAAATATGATTTGCTATAAGTATATGATAAATATGTTTATCCAAGAGAACCAAATTCTCACTCTATGCCCCCAAATCTGTTATTCTTCCCCCACTCCACCCGTCTTAATCCTCCACCCCTCCAAGAAGGCAGGTAATATGATATAGATTGTACATATATTATCATATAATACATATTTCCTTGTTTATGATGTTGTGAAACAAGACACATATTGCTTACAGTACAGAAAAATTCATGGAAGGAAGAAATGAAGAACAGTATATTTCAGTCTGAATTCATACTCTGTTCCTTTTATGATGGTGGATATCCTTTTTTACCATGACTCCCTTGGAGGTCTGGATTCTTGCCTTGATAATATCTAAGTCATTCACAGTTACTCGTCATACATTATTATTATTGTTACTGTGTACAGTATTATTCTGACACTGCTTATATCATTTTGCATTATTTCATATGTTTTCCAGGTTTTTTTTATGATTATCTTGTTTATCATTTCTTGTGGCACAGTAAGTAGTATTTCATTATAATCATATACCACAATTTATTCAGCCAATCTCCAGTTAATGGACATCCCTTCAGTTTCCAGTTCTTTGCCACCACAAAAAGAGCTACTATAAGTATTTTAGAACATATAGTTTCTTTTGCTTTTTCCTTGCTCATCTTAGGAAATAAAACTAATTGTGGAATCACTGGGTCAAAAGGTATACGCTGTTTTAAAACTTTTTTTTTTCAAACTTTTTGAGTATTATTCCAGATTACTCTCCAAAATGATTGGATCAGTTCATAGTTCCACCAATAATTCATCAGTGTCTCCACCTTTTCCATATCCTCTCCAACACTCATCATCTTGCCTTTTTGTCATTTTAGCCAATCTGATAGGTGTGAGATATTTCAGAGTTGTTTTGATTTGTATTTCTTTAATCAATAATGATTTAGAGCATTTTTTCACAGTTATATATAGCTTTGATTTCTTCATCTAAAAACTATTCTTATCTTATGACCATTTATCAGTTGGGGAATAGCTTATATTCTTATATATTTGACAAAGTTCCCTCTATATTTTAGATATGAGACTTTTATCGAAAAAACTATCTATAATTTTTTTCCCAACTCATTTTTTCCTTCTAATCTTCGCTACATTAGTTTTATTTGTATGAAACTTTAAAAAATTAATGTAATAAAAATTATCCCTTTTACAATGCTTTCTATATTTTGTTTATTCAAAAAAATTCTTCTATCCATAAATCTGATAAATAATATGTTCATTGTCCTTATAATTTGTTTATAATATCTGCCTTTATAGCTACGTCATATATCTATTTTGATCTCATCTTGGTAAATGGTGTAACATAATGAACTACATCTAGTTTGTGCCAAACTGCTTTTAATTTTTCCCAACAATTTTTACCAAATAGTGAATTCTTATTCAAAAACTTGGATCTTTACCATTGTCAAATACAAGGTTACTATATATTTTTATGACTATTATATTATATATTACATATCTATATGGTACCACTAATCTACTTTTCCATTTCTTAGCCAATATCAGATACTTTTGATAATTACTTTTAGAATATAGTTTGAAATCTGGTATTGCTAACATTTTTTTCATTATTTCCTTTGATATTCTTGATCATTATTTTTTAAAATAAATTTTGTTATTTTTTCTAGTTCAATAAAATCATTTTTTGGTAATTTAATTAACATGATGTTGAATAAGTAGATTAGAAAGAGCTGTCATTTTAAACAATGAATATTTCTTCAGTTATTTAAATTTGGCTTTATTTCTATAAAGAGTGTTTTATAATTATGTTCATGTAATATCTGAATTTGTCTTGGAACATATACTTCTAGATATTTTTATTTTAACTAATTAATTAATTAATTAATTAAATGAGTTATCTCTTCTTGCAGGATGCTGATAGTGATATGTAGAAATGCTGATGATTTATGTAGGTTTGTTTTATATCCTGCTACTTTGCTAAAATTATTGATAGTTTAAATTAATTTTTAGTTGAATCTCTGGGATTTTCTACATATGTCATCATATCATCTGAGAAGAGAGATAGTTTTATTATCTCTTTCCCCTTTCTGGTATTTTATTTTATTTTTCTTCTCTTCCTGCTATTGCTAGCATTTCTAGTCCGTTTCTAGTAATGGCTTTGATTTTTATCTTTGTTAGTGATAAATTCACCCTCATAATTTTTAATGCTAGTGATTTGGTTTTCTTTTCTCTTTTTTAAAAATCATATTAACCAAATGGTTTATCTGTTTTGTTGGTACTTTTTTCATAAAACCAACTCCTAGTTTTACTTATTAGTTCAATGATTTTCTTAAATTCCATTTTGTTAATCTCATTTTTAGTTTTTAGGTTTCCTATTTAGTATTTAATTGGGGATTGTAAATTTGTTTTTTTCCCCTCTAATTCTTAAAAATTGTAAACCAAATTTAATGATCTGTTCTTCCTCTATTTTAATGACATGAGAATTTAGAGATATAAATTTCCCTTTAATTACAGCTTTTGCTGTATCTCATTGGTTTGTGCATGCTGTCTCATTATCATCATTTTCTTTAATAACATTACATATTGTTTCTATGATGTTCTTTAATCCACTCATTCTTAAAATTGTTATTTAGTCTCCAAACAATTTTTATTCTGTGATTCCATGGTCCCTTATTAAATATAATTTTTATTGCATTATGACCTGAAAAGGATGCATTTGATATTTATTCTTTTCTGCATTTAATTATAAAATTTTCGAGTCTTAATATATGATCAATTCTTCTAAAAGTACCATGTACTGCTGAGAAAAAGACATATTCCTTTTTATCCTTGTACAGTTCTTTCCAAATATTTATCATATCTAGCTTATCTAAGGTTTTACATCTTAAACTTCTTTCTTATTTATATTTTGGTTAGATTTATCTAGTTCTGAGTGGGGAAAAGTTTAAATCCTACATGAACATAATTTTGTTATCTATTTTCACCTGACCTCCATTAGATTTTCTTTTAAAAATCTGGATGATATAAAATTTGGTGCATATGTGCTTAATATTGCTAGCGCTTTGTGCAGTTTGAAAATGGCTCTGAGGACCCTGGGAGACTACATCTCCCAGGGCTCCCTACTACAACTTCCTCAGACACATCCCACTTCCTTTTGTAGGAGGTGTCTGAGAAAGTATATGAGAGAGAGAGTGAGAGTTTTGGCACCTTTTTCAGAGAAGCACCTTTTCCCCTACTGGAGGAGAGCCCTTTTCCCCCAGAGAGCCTTAGTGATCTACCTCCTAGCTTCCCCAGACCTTTTCCCTCTCCTAACCTAAATAAAACCAGTTTATTAATATCCCTATAATCTAGCTTGATTTTTGTTGAGCGCCAAAGGGCTCAGGTTAATTTCCCCACTGGGGCTGGGGACCAGCTACCCCGGCTACCTTCCTTCCCTTCCTCTGGCTTCCCTACCTTCCTTTTTCCTTCCTCCCATCCATCTTCATCCTCTTTTCACCCACTCACAGCTTCATTATCTATGATACCTTTTAACATACTGCAATGTTCCTGTTTATCTCTTTTAATTAGATCTGTTTCAGCTTTAATCATGTCTGAGATCATTATTGCTACCCCTGCTTTTTTTTAATCAGCTGAAACAATGTATTCCATTCGATCCTTGTATTTTTATTCTATATGTGTCTCTCATTTTTAAATGTTTCTTGTAGATAACATTTTTGGGGTTTTGCTTTTAATACATTCTACTCTCTGTTTCCATTTTATGGGTAAATTATTCCCATTCATATGAGAATAAACATTTTGACCTCATTAAATCCTTTATGAATAATCTTTCATTTTATCTTCTTGTATTTCTCCTTATTCTTGTATAACAGATTTTCCATTCAGTTCTGGTCTTCAAGAATATTTGAAAATCTTTTATTTCTTTAAATGATTATTTCTTTTTTTGTATGTTGATACTCATCTTTGCTGTAGTTTATTCTTGGGTATAAACTCAGCTCCTTTGTTCTTTGAAATGTATCCCATGCTCTTTGTTTTTAATGTAGAAGCTGCTAAATCTTGTGTTATCTTTATTGTAGCTCCTCAATATTTAAGCTGTTTTTTTTTAGTTGCTTATAGTATTTTCTCCTAAACCTGGGACTTACACAACTTAGCTATAATGTTCTATGAGTTTTCCTGTTGGAATCTCATAAATGGTAATTGTTGAATTATTTAAAGTGCTACTTTATCTTCTAGTTCCAAAACTTTCATGGCAACTTTCTTTAATAATTTCTTAAAAGATAGTGTTTAAACTCTTTTTTTAAATCATAATTTTCAGGTAGTCCAAGAATTCTTATATTGTCTCTTCTTAATCTGATTTCCAGGTCAGTTGCTTTTATAATAAGATATTTCCTAGCTTCTCCCATTATTCATTTTTTAAAATTTAATTTTATTACTTCTTATTGTGTTAAGAAGTTATCAGTTTCTTCTTCTTGAATTCTAATTTTTAATGAATTATTTTTTTCTGTGAGTTTTTGGATTTCTTTTTCCAATTTGTTGACCTTTCTTTCCTAATTTTCTCTTTTCTTGCATTGTTTTTATTTTTTTCTAATTTTTCTTCAACTTCTTTCATTTGATTTTTAAAGTCTTTTTTAAAAGCTCTTCCAATAATTCTCTCTGGGCTTTGTGTCCTGAAACTATCTATGGTTAGGTTCTTTCTCTTTTGCTAACTCATTAAAACATTTTTAGCAGTCTATTTCTTAATTATCAGTTTTATACAAGTGTCAAATTCTTCCCCCTGTGTGTATGTGATAATTTCTCAGGGGTTAGCTTTTGTTATTTATGTTGTTGCTGTTATTTCCTGAGCTCTTTGGAGGTCTTCAATCTCTTTGTTCTTTTAATTTAAATGTTGCAGCCCCTCCCACAAGGTTATCAGTTTCAACACTTTTACCCCCTGCAGAGATGGTAATTATCTTCTTTCTCCTCTGTCCTGGAGCATCAATGAGGAATTCTGTTCTCCCAGATTTCCCTCATTTTTTAATGTATTTTACTCCTTCTCTTTTGTAAACAGTTTAGACCCCTTTTTAAAAAGAATTTTTTGATCCATTGCTTTCATACCAGTCATTTCTGAATCTATTGACCCTGCCCTACCCTAGACATTTTCTTGTAAGAAAGAATAAAATGAGCAAGAAAAAGTGAAACAGTGACTGTAACTGACAATATTTGCAATTTTTTTACTCTTTGGCAACTGAACTCTACAGAAAGTAAAACAAGGCAATAAATCTAGAGCTACAAGGAACCTCGAAGTCCAGCTAGTCCAGATCCTTAATTTTACAGGTGAGAAAATTGAGGCCCAAGTCTTGTTAAGTGAATTGTCCAAGGTCACATATGTAGGAAGCATCAAAAATGGGTTTTAAATCTGAGTTCTTTGCCTTTAGAGCCATTTCTTTTCTACTGAATTAATATTTATATTAATGAAAATATTAGCTAGAATTTATGCATGTGATGGATAAAGAGGGGTCCCTAAAGTTGGGGGTGCTCTCCTTCCCTTGCTGAGTGACGGAGGGGTAAAAGGTGATTGAAGTGATAGGAGAGGAATGAAAGGGAAGGCTGAGTTTAGGGAGGAATGGACAAGGCAGTGTTAGGATGGTAAGGATACAGGGTGAGGTGTTCAGGAGAGGCAGCTAACACAGACTACACACCCAAGCTAGAGACAGAGGATACTGAGGGGAAATAGGCTGGAACCTTCCAAGCAGGAAAGGTACTTCTACAGACACAAGGAATAAGGGTTGTCAGAAATGATTGAAATCTGACTTGAGGGCTTTCTTGTCAGTTTCTCAAGTCCTCAAAGGAGGAGTAGCAAGACTCCTCCCTGTTAGTGAAACTGAAGGGATTCAGGAGGAAGCGTTGGGCAACTGCTTCCTCCCAAGATGGATGCCTCCAGTTTCCCTCAGGAAATAAAGAGAATAAATCCTTTCCCTTCAATCCTTGCCTAATTCTTCAACACAATGATTTTCCAGAGGGTTTGATTAGATAACAAAGAGATTTATTAATGTTCAGGATTGGTCAGGAAGGAGAGAGGGATTTGGGGTTTTTGACAGCCACTAGGGAGAAACTAAAGATGGGGAAGGGTCATGGGAATGGGTTAGACTGAGAGAAGAACCTGCTTCTCTCAGCCAAGGAAGATTTGGCTGCTCTTAAAGTAGAGGGAATACTAAAGGGATAGTTTGAATTCAAGGATGTCCTACTTGCCTATTGGGGAAAACTAAACCCACAAGTCCATTCACTAAAAACCCAAAAGCCACCCTGCCTCCCAAAGCCCCAGGAAAACAGACAGGGAAAACAGGGAAATAATATGGAGAAGGTCAGGGAGAGATCCAGAGAAATTTAGTTAGGTTCAAATTGTCCAGACAAGCACAGGCCAAAAGCAAAACTGAAAGTCAAGCAGAGCTTTAGTTAATCCTTCCACTCTGTCCAAGCTTCAGGGATCAACTGACTCCTCTCAGAATTCTAAGGCTTCTAACTGCCAGGAGTTTTCAGTTGGCCCCCTGCAAGAGCAAAAGCCTCTCTTGCACCTTTTGCATTACATGCAGCACTTTAAGGTTTTCCCAGTGTCCTATAAATTTTAATCCATTTTTCCTCCAATAACTCTGGGATATAGATACTATTATTTTCTCCTTTTTGCTAATGAGGACTCTGAGGCAGAGAGAGGTTAAGCGACTTGCTCAGGTTACAAAGCTAGAAAGTGTCTGAATCTGGGTTTGAACTCAGGTATTCCCGAGTCCAAGTCTAATGTGCTATCTACTATAACACCTACCCATATGAGATTACCATGTTCCACTAGTTATTCTCTAGGATCTTTTTTTTTTTTTTAGTTACTCATAGTTTAGCTCCCTTTAAGAGAAATTGCCATTTCTGTAGTTATTGTGTCTATAAGTCTTCTGATCCATACTTATTTCACTTTGCCACCATGGACCTTTCTTCACTGCTTGGAGGATGAGAAGAAATTTAGGATGCAAGAGTCCTTTGATTCAGGATATGTCAATGTTTATCATATGTATCATCAGGCATTTATTAGATATCAAGCTTCATCTTGGAGGTAGTCCTATATTCTAGAAGAGTATGCCAGTGGAATGAAAGATGGGGCATTTCTTATTAAATTAGAAAAACTTTGAGTATAGACCTGGTAAAGAAATATAGGTTTTTAGTCCATTGGTCACTCATTAAATTCCAAAAGCTTGTCACCAGACTGGTAGCAGAATGATCACTTTTTTTTCAGCCACAGCAACTATTGAAGACAGCGTACAGTATTGTAGGCAGCAGAGGGTATCTGCTTTGAGAGTGTCCCTTGGTCCTAGTAGTGTTGAGGTAAGTAATCTAGCAATATTGGGGGACCCAAAAGAAATCCAAATTCTTTAAGACATTAGAGTAGTGTCAGGGTAATAAAATTTAACATCTATAAGTCAATTGAGGGAAGGCCAAAATAATTTATAAACAAGTGCCAAATTATGAGGTATAGACTATTACTGCTCTTGAATTTAAGGAGAGCAGAAATAAAAGTTACAGTAAGATCACTGGTTCTAGGCCAAAGTCATACAGATAGTATCTGTGTGATCTTGGATAGACACTTTGATTCTCTGACTCTGAACCTAGTGCTTTTTCTCGTTACACTGTCTAGTCTTTGTGGAGGAGCTAAAACTTTGACCTGAGTCTCAAAGGATAGTTGGTTTTAGTTGTTAGAGAGGTATTCCATAGAGGGCTGTTGACAGTATTAGCAGCAAAGACTCAGAGGCAGAAATGAAGACTGTATGTATTAGTGGTAGTAAACAGACCAGCTTGACTAGATCAAGAGGTCCTTAATGGAGATTAATGAGAAATAATTTTGAATAGGTAACAGAAAATTTTGTTGTACCTAATCAGCTCCTCACATTATAAACATAGAGTTTATTTTCTAAGGCTACTTGCAAAAACTCTGGCTCCATTAATACGAAAGAGAATTTTATAATGATGATTTATTGTTACCATAGCTTTGCTTAATTCCATTCCACCTTGCCCATCCTTTTAATTAAACCTGCTTCCCCTCTAAACCTTGTCCAATGTGATCCCCAAGCATCTATTTGATTCAAATTCAGGGAGACTAGGTCATCCCCTTCACCCAGAATGAGAGAGGGAACATGGAGATAGAGACAGCTAGATGAATTGATACATATCTCTTGGTTTCAGACCCAGATTCAGTAGGAAATCTGCTAAGTCCTCTGCTTAGCTCTTTCTGCATTCCTTAAATTCCTTAAACCAGATTATCCCATTATTGGACTGCTCTCTCTCCAACCTTTCCAGGAGCCATAAATTTGCAATCATCTCCAAAACACCATTAACAGAACATTTTGATACCTAAACAAGCAAAAGAGGATAGCAGTTTTTTGTTACTTTTTGCGATCAACCAGGTATCTCCTTTTATATCTCTTCTCTCTTCCCAACCAATCCTCAATAATTTGTTAAATATGATGTAAGCAACAACAATTTGCAGACAAAAATTGGTAGGAAGTCTATAAAGAAGAAAAGGAAGTGGGCCAATATCTACAGTGAAAGTGCAGCTCTGATCCCCATGGAATGTGAAAAGACCTAAAAGAAGGTGCCCAGCATCCTAAGTAGATACCATATGAATGATATTTGAGAGAATATGAACAGGAGTGGTATGGAATGTAAAGGTATGGGTTGAAATCTGTAGCACTGAAAGGAATACCCACATTGCTGAGATCCTGGATCCATTTAAGAAGAATGTGAACAGGAATGAAAAGAATACAGACCTTCTTTCCCCACTCCTCTCCCTGCATTGATGGTTTTCATTTCAATGAAGTTTGGGCACAGTGTAACACTTAACGGTTTTAACTCAAGATCATCCAAACATTTTACCCAAAACCAGTTTTTAAAGATTACCTCCAAAAGAAACATCCAAATTTGGGATTGCTTTCAATGGAATTATACACAACAGGAATAGCTGGTGTTAGGTTTGGCCCATCACATGGAGGTAGTTTTGAAATGAAAACCTGAAAAAAGTATAGAGGCAATTGCTATTCTTGACATTTGAAAACTAGATGAGTTTTAGACTAGATTTCCTGGGCAGTTCTAAATGCAAAAAGCTAGGTGTTTGAGGGGCACATAGTAAATTTAAATGACAACTTGTTTTTTACCCACTAATGGAAAGTGGAGATACAAACTCCTTTGTAACATTGAATACTTAGTGAAAGAAAAGCTAGTATTTTGTATCTAGAGTAAATTAAAAACCTATTTATCTTATTAATGGAAGGCAGCTTTACAAGTCCTTTTCTATGACTGGATGCTTTGTAAATGGAACGAATTATGTAACTATCATGCTGTAGCTGAAAGGAGTAGTTATTTGGGGTTGATTCAGTTCCTTCTCCAGTCAAATGGCTGATTGTAGAGAGAATATCACTGAAGGCTGTGGCAATTGCTTGTGATGCTCTGTGAAGGGTTCTTTTATTAGGATCGATTATAATAATTTGAGGGGGATCAGAATGCTAGCCCTTTGTACAAGGGAGGAAGGAAGGGAATGTACTTACTATCTGACAGACACTGTGCTAAATGCTTTTTTGATCCTCAGAACAATTTTGGGAGGCAGGTGTTATTTTTATCTCCATTTTACAGATGATCAAACTGAGGTAGATAAAAGTTAAGTGACTTACCCAGAGTCACATAGCTATTAATTGTGTGAGGCTGGATTCAAATTTGAGTCTTCCTGACACCAGACCCAGCACTCTATTCACTTTACTTCCTAGTCTCACAACCAATTGGAATTCTAATAGGTGGCCCAATTTATATTTTTCAGATTGGAAAATTAGTAGGACACAGGAGTTAAAAGACTTGCTGAGAGTTATCATATATCTATCCTCTCTTATACCCAGGAGGCAAACTCAGGTCATCTGATTTAAAACCAGTGCTCTTTCTACTATATAATCTAGTATTTCTAGGATATAGTTCAAGTGCATTTTTTTCTCATTTGATTTTCACAGGACAAATGCAGACTAAAAAGTACTCCTGAGAAAAACTTACTACGTTTAGCATAGTAGCTATTCTATCTCTATCTCTTTCAGTGCAAATCTCCACACCACCAAACAGCTACAAGACTGTTATGAGTAGTCAGTTCACAAAGTCATCTTCTGTGTATCTTTTCCCTTGACCTAATTCTCTTTCTTTCTTTCTTTCTTTCTTTCTTTCTTTCTTTCTTTCTTTCTTTCTTTCTTTCTTTCTTTCTTTCTTTCTTTCTTTCTTCCTTCCTTCCTTCCTTCCTTCCTTCCTTCCTTCCTTCCTTCCTTCCTTCCTTTCTTTCTCTCCAAAGCCAATATTTGTATAAAAATGAACTTGCGTGCAATTTCACAAGATTAATATTAGCTCCCTTAATAGATTCTACAGCTCCATCCAAAACTTATTAAAGAGTTTATCTTTTTTTCCCTAAAAAAGGATGAAAAATTTAAACACCCTCAATGTTATTGTTTTAAAACACAGGCAGAAGATGATTTCTTTATAATCTGGATAATGATTCCCTAAAATATATTGAAACCTCTTAGAATTTTAGCCCTGTTGAGAGGACTTTCTATTAAAGGGGTTCAGGTCTATTAGTCTGTTAGTGTTTTCTGGATTGATGTTACAGGTCATTTTATTGCATTTGTAGAGAATTCATTCAGCAAAATTATGCACTTGCAAGTTCTTGTCATGTATATTATCATCACTGTATCTCAGCAAATGGCTCTTTCCAAACCATTTGTTCATGAGGCGAATATATTTGTAGATATTTAAGCACATCTAAGGGGTATATTTTTATAGAGAGAAGAAAACAGATTTATTAAAGTATAGTGTCCTTACGGATTCACCATAAGCCCCCATTTCTTGCCTATTCCACACCCTATAATCCACCACATTACTTTTTGCCCCTTCTTTTACTTGAACTTCTGGTGAAAAGGTAGCCCTCCCCTTTTTTTAAAGTGTGTGTATGTGTGTGTGTGTGTGTGTGTGTGTATGTGTGTGCACGTGTGCACGCGTACACGCTTTCCCAGCATACCTCACCTTTCCTTGAACCTTCTCTTATAATAATAAAAAAACTAACTGTTGAGCAAAACTAGGTACTCATTCCTATTTTTCCCATATTGTTCCTTTGGTGGACCAATTCAGCTCTACACTATTCTCTTCCCTTGAATCCTTAGCCCCTTTATAACACTGATAGCCCCTGCCAAGCTTCAGCCTTCAACTACGCCCATCATTTGCCACCTTTACTCCTACACATATGCTGCTGAATAAAGTGGAGAAAATTCTATACCCATTCTGACTGGGCTTACTGTGTATTTATGTTATATAGCCTCAGTTGACTGCTAGGCACTTCTACTATTCCTCCCTTATCAAATCACTCTCCTACTCTCCACAGTGACCTTTCCAAACTTTTTCATACCTCCTTAAGCCTTCCATGGGTGCCCTCCTATTGTCTCAGCTGAGACTCTTACCTACTTTATAGAGAAAAGTGAATCTCCCTTACCCCCACCCCCTTCCTCATCTACTGTCACTGAGATGCCTTTTGCCACTGTTTCCTTCTTCATCCCTATCTGATAGGTTGAGGTAGCCTTAATCTTTACTAAGGCTTTACTAGTTCAAATGATCCCATCTCATTTCATTCCATCCCCTCAAAACAGATTGCCCTTTCTGTCATCCCCACTCTTTCACTTATCTTCAATCTCTTCCTCCCTCCTGGCTCATTTCCTACTGCCTACAAACATGCCCATGTCTCCTTTTGCCTGAAAAACCCTCACTTGATTCTTCTATCCCCACTATCATTCCGTATCCCTTCTGCCCTTTGTAACTAAAACTCCTTTAAAAAGGCCATCTACAATTTGTTGCTCAATCACTTCAGTCATGCTCTGACTCTTTGTAACTCTACTTTTTGGAGTTTTCTTGGCAAAGATACTGGAACAATATGCCATTACTTTCTCCATCTCATTTTATGGATGAGGAAACTGAGGAAAATTGACTTGCCCAGAATCACATTGCTAGTAAATGTCTGAGGCTGATTTGAATTCAAGTCTTCATGACTCTAAGTCAGAAATTCTACCCACTGTGCTATCTAGGTGCCTAGCTACCTAGCTACAATTGGTGATTCTGCTTTTTCTTCTCTCACTCTTCTTAATTCCTTACAATTAGCTTCTAATCCCATCGTTCCACTGAACTATTCTCCAAATTACCAGTGATCTCTTAGTTGCCAAATCCAATGACTTTTTCTCAATTCTCCTTGTCCTTGACCTTTTTGCAGCCTTTAGGACTATTGATCATATCCTCTTTGAGAGTCTCTTCTTTCTAGGTTTTCAGAATACCCTCTCTCCTTATTCTCCTCCTGCATATCTGACTATTCCTTCTTTCTCTCCTTTACGGAATCCCCTCCCAGATCGCTGCCTTTTATCATTGGTGTGCCTCATGATTCTGTCCTGTACTCTTTTCTCTTCTCCCTTTACCCTTGGTAATCTCATCAACTCCCATGGATTTAATTACCATCTCTATCCTGATGATTCTCAAATTTAACCATCTTGCCTCTGCTGACCTCTAATTTTGCATCATTAGGTAACCAGTAGAAATCTTAAACTCAAAATGTCCAAAATGGAACTCATCATTTTCTCCCTTAATCCTACCCACTACCTTCTCTATTATTGTAGAGGGGACTCCATCCTTCCAGGCCCTCAGCCTTGTAATCTAGGACTTATCTTTGATTCCTCATTATCTCTCATTCTTCATATTCATTCTGTTGTCAAGGTTTATCATTTTCACCTCTTCAGAATCTCTCATTGATGCCTCCTTCTTGGCTCTGACACAGTTATTGTAGTGCAAGCCCTTATTACCATATGCCTGGACTATTGCAATAGCCTGCGGCCCCAAGTCTCTTCCTTTTCCAAGTCATCCTCTAGTTAGCCACTAATGTGCTTTTGTTAAAGCACATGCCAGACCATATCACTCCCCTACTCAATAACCTCCAGTGGTTCCCTATAACTGTCAGGATCATATACATAAAACCTTATGTTTGGCATTCAAAGCCCTTTGTTACCTCACCCTCTCCAATTTTCTAGTCTTCTCATGCCACATACTCTTCAATCCAGTGACAAAAGCCTCCTGGCTGTTACATGAACAAGATATTCCATCTCTGACCTCCCCACCAGGCATTTTCTCTTACTGTCCTCTATGCTTGGAATGTTCTCCTTCTCCAGGTTTTCCTAATGATTTCCCTGGTTTCCTTTAAATTCTCAGTAATATCTCATCTTTTACAGAAAACTTTCAACTCCTCTTAATTTTAACACCTTCCCTCTGATAATTATTTCCTGTTTATTCTGTGTATAGCTTTCTTTGTATATCAGACTATAAGTTTTTGAGGAATGTGACTGTCTTTTCCTTCTGTTTTGAATCTCTAGCACTTAGCACAGTCCCTGGTGAGTGTTTGAAAAAAATAACTTTGAAAATGACCTTGTATAACAGTGTTTGCAACATGTGGCTTCTGTAATTTCCTACCTCTTTACTGAGAGGAGGGAAGTGTATTGCACTATCTGTTCTCCTACATTGACAGGTCATTGCAAAAAATTTCACTTTTTCTGCCTTTTCTTCTTGTTTCCTTTTAACTATTGTAGTTTCATGTATCTGATTCTTCTGTTTACTCTATTTCAGTTCATAAAAATCTTCCTACATTCCTTTGAATCTCTTATATTTTTTGTTTTTCATGGTACAATAATATTGCATTATGTCAAAATAGCATAGTTGTTCTGGCTTTCCCCAATAGAAACTTTGTTTCTAGTTTTTTGCTACACATAAAAAGTGCATAAAAAGATGTTTCTATACAAATGAAACTTTGTTTTTTTTTCTTTGACCTGCTTAGTCAGGTGATTACTTGGACAAATTGTATACAGAATTCAGTGGTAACATTTCTCACATAATTACAGATTGTTCTTGCCACATCCCTGTAACATTAACTGTTTCTTTCTTTTATCATCCTTGTGACCCTTCTTTTTATCAAAGCCAACCACTCTATTTCTGCCATTGACCTCAGATCCTCTGGGATCTTGCTGTTTTAATCATTTCCCAAGCCTATTCAACCTGGTACTTAAGCCTTTCCGCAATCTTCTTCCAAATACCAGCTTGGTATTTACCCAAGGCCAATATGACTGTGATACTCTGGTCAAAGATATCACCAAAACCCATTAGTTGGCCTGCAATAACAGAGGTAGGAGGTGCCTCTCAAAACATATGTCCTGGCCACAAATGTTCCCAACCAGTCTGTCTTTCTTTGTATGCTCTCTATTTGGTATATTTTTGAGAAAATGAGAGAGTACATCCTAGGATTAAGGAGGGTAATGTTATAATGCTACTTAAAAATACCCCCAAACAAAACTATGTTATTTGTTAGATAGCTTTTCTTTGAACTAGTCTGATGGATTAATAAAAGTAAACACACTGATATGAGTTCACAGGCTATGATTTTTGAACCTGATTCTGGGAGAGCTCATTAGCTAAGATTATCTTAGATAATGCCCTAAAAAGCAAAGCGGCGAAAAATTTCCAACATATCTGACTTTAAAATGAATTATTTAGGGGACAGCTGAGTCACTCAGTGAATTGAGAACCAGGCCTAGAGACAGGATGTCCTGGGTTCAAATCTGACCTCAGACACTAACCGTGTGACCCTGGGCAAGTCACTTAATCCCAATTGCCTAGCCCTTACCACTCTTTTGCCTTGGAACCAATGCATAGTATTCATTCTAAGATGGAAGGTAAAGGTTTAAAAAATAAAATGAAACATTTAGCTTCATGTATGGATAGGCTATGTCATTCTAAACCAGGTATACTTTGTTAATAATCATAGGACTGTATATTTAGAGTTGGAAGGGTCCTTTAAAATCATATCATTTACCACCACACACATTTTACAGACAGTGAAACTAAAAGCCCAGCAAAGTTAAATGAATTGCCAAGGTCACACAGATAGTAAGTGGCAAAGCTGGGAGTCTGAACCCAGCTCCTCTGACTCTGTATCAAATATTTTTTCCACTCTCCAAAGGTGCATTCTAGTGAAATACTTTTTTGGGGGTCAGGACTAAGTCATCTGAAACTTTGTTCCAGACAGCTGCATTATGGGTTAGGCCAGTCATCCCACTTGTGTCAAGCTCCTTTCTTTGGGCTGTGGGCAGCTAAGGTGCACAGTGGATAGAGTACTAGGTCTGGAGTTGGGAAGTTTCCTTGTCTATACAGTGTGCTAGAGAAGGAAATAGCAAACCATGCCATTATCTTTGCCAAGAAAACCCCCAATGGGGTCAAAATATTCAGACACAGCTGAACAAGAAAAAATTTAGAGTTGAAAAGTAATGACTTAGAGGTCATTTAGCTCAAGCTCTTTCTTTTACAGATGAGAAAAATTAATATTAAAAGGAGTGAAATAGCAAGCTTAGGGATACCCAGAAAGTCAGTGGCTGAACTGGATTACAATTCTGCATTGTCCTCCACTTGAGTGCTCTTTTTTTTAAGCCTTCCTCATGCTGAATAGAACAGAACAGAACCTCACTGAAGGTCTACCAGTGATTCCCAAAGTGGGCGCTACCACCCCCTGGTGGGTGCTGCAGCAATCCAGAGGAGCAGTGATGGCCACAGGTGCATTTATCTTTCCTATTAATTGCTATTAAAAATTAATTTCCAGGGTGCTAAGTAATATTTTTTTTCTGGAAAGGGGGCAGTAGGTCAAAAAAGTTTGGGAACCACTGGTCTAGACACTTAAAACACAAGAGTGGGTTGGAATACACTTGTTATTCCTGATACCATGTGGCTGAGGATAATGGGCTCAGACATTCTGAGCTCTGGTATGACTAAAGTTGTTTACTAAGCACCCAGGCAGGTGTAGGAAATATAAGTAAAGATAATGGGGACACCAGGGATATTATAAATAAACTAAGTGGTTTGTGGGTACAGACATTGGGATTTATGAGAGACTAGACCTGGACATGAAGACCTGAACAGCCAAGCTGCTCCTAACTGACAAAGGACAGTTAGCCAACTGTCACCCTGGGCCAGAGGTTTTGAATCCAACAGACAAGGTAACAGGATATAACTGGGTTTAATTATGAATAACTAAAAGGTGGGACAGGGATATCTACTCTAAAATCTTAAATCTAATGACATAACCCACAGGGAAAGGAAAGACTTATTTCTACACTAACTTAGTAATCTAAACTGACAGGGCCCAAGGAACAGTGGAGTCTCTGGGTGACTGCCTCAGACTTGGAACCTGCCAGGCTTGAGCAGCTCAGCTAGGGGCTTTGTGACTTTGGGATTCTCACTGCAATCCACTGATGATCTCTGGATGCCAAGAGCCAAGGTAGTCTCAGGTACCAAGTAGGGAGGGTTTGCTTGAAATGCTGCCCACCAGATCTCAAACTTTCTCCTCTTCCTTGGCACAGGACTGTTGATCTTCTCTCTCTGCTAGATGCCACCACTCAGGATCCCAGGGGAAAATCAGGAAGCAGGGTGTCCTTTGCTCTGAGATCTCCCAGGCTGGTAACAGTTTTTT
Source organism: Gracilinanus agilis (assembly GCF_016433145.1). NCBI lineage: Eukaryota > Metazoa > Chordata > Mammalia > Didelphimorphia > Didelphidae > Gracilinanus > Gracilinanus agilis. Next base: position 41,988,573 of record NC_058134.1, read on the forward strand.
GCCCACCACTAATGGAGTCCTCTCTCAGAGCACACACACACTTCTTCCTCATTCATTCCATCCTGGAATTCCCAGCTCCAGCTCCTTCCTGCTAAATACATCTTAATACCTAATCAATAACTAATCTAATCTTCCTCACAACACAAGTACCCCTATAGTGAGCTCTTAGAAGCTGGTAGGGATGAATGGGAAGGGGAACAAACTGCCCCAGGAGGGATGAAACTGTACAGATCAGAAATGGGGAGCTCAAATCTCCTATGCTGACCAAAACGGGATCAAGCTTGACAGTGGCTGCTGCTTTTCCAGCCCTGGGTTTTTTATTTTTTCAATTATATATTTTTTCCCAATAGAGAGATCTAGTCACAAAAAATAACCCCTCCCCCCCAAACAAGCAAGCAAACAAAACACAAACCATTTCTAATTTTGTACTTGGTAGGGAAGAAATTCAAATGCTTTTTGGCCAGTAATTTCACCAGTCCAAAGGTCTGTTAATCTAAATATCTTTCACTTACCATATAAAGTATTTTCACATCTGTGATCTCAGCTGATCATTTGAGAGATTGGTGGAGCAGGAATTCTCCTCATTTAGCAGAAATTTAAAAAAATGAAGCTTTGAGATGTTAAGTGATAGGCAAATTTTCATTGATATTAAGTAGAGGATTGGAATTTGAACTCAAATCATTGGAGTCCAGGACCAGGACTCTCATCACTGCACTACACTCTGTAATTGCTTTGATGGAAATGTTCTGTTTCTGAAACAAGCATTTGAAGCAATCCAAGATCAATGGGGAAAACCCCCACCCACTCAAAGCAGGCATGTAGAAATGGGCAGACCTGTTGCAGGAATAGGTGCAAGTAGATAGGGTCTGTCAGGGATTTTCTTGCCCCATTCTCCCCCCGCCCTGAAATCAGACTGTGCTGAACACATCATACTACCAGATGTCAGGAGGCAAAATTCTTTGGGTATTTATTTTTCTTGATTCAGTTAGTGGGGGAAGGGAGGAAACCAGCTCCTTTTAAATTTACTTCAAAGGGAAAAAATATCCGAAGCCAAGACATTTCCTCAGCCTATTTATGAAAAGCGAATCATCACTTCATTTTAGAACAAGATAAACAAAGACATAAAATTGTACCATACAGAACTGTCAAAGAAGGCTCAGCTTTTAAATCTTGCAGAATGATCACCACTGCAGCTTCAAACCAGTGCTTTGTCATGCCCAACTAAGTAGCTGAAACAGGGGTAAGGAGGGAGAAGAAAATCTTCCTTCTATTTACAGCTTTAAACATAATATCTGAACCTTTCTTAATAAAGGTGCAGCATGACCAGTGGTGCCATTCAAGTGACCTTTAAGGAGTAAACCATTTCTTTTAGTATTTGACAAGCCTTCTTAGTACCTAGGTTTATTTCAAGTTGGATGAGCTTTCTGGAGAAGAAGAAATAGTTCAGACACTGCCCAAATAGAGTCTGGAGCTACACTCTCAAGAAAAATGTGGTTCATTTATGCCCAAGTGCCTCAGTGGGATATGGTAATAGATGAGAAAATATAGGCTTTTGGAGTCTCTTTTGAAATGAAATTCTGAAAAGTAACCAGCCTATATGGTACTGAGTTTATTTTGCTATGTGGGTGGATTCTCACCCTCATCACCATACTCCCTCTACAAATTAGGATCCCAAATCCATCCATGCCCATGCAAGGTGTATCTTGGTGAAGTCTTCCTAGAAAATCTACTCCATGGAGTTCATTAGTGTGGGTTTGGGGTTGAGTTTCCTCTACTCATGATACAATATATAGCAGAATATAGTCAATGTGGTAAATTCGTTAGACGTGACTTGGTCAAATCTTCATTCCCTACAAAACATCTCTTTCCTACTTGGAGATTATAAACATCTGCATCCATTGAAATTTTGGCCCCATCCCTGGCAGGGAAATTATTTTCCTTATTTTGTTGGGGCCCAGGCTAGCCTCAATACAATTACCTGTAGTCTTTTCTCCATTCACCCCTTCCCAACTTTTTAGCTTCTCTCAATTTATCTTCTCTTGTTAGTATGCTAGATCCTTGAGTATAAGGACTTTCTATGTTGCATGTACTTGGGTCCCTAGCATTTATCACAAGATCTAGAACACAATAACAAGAACATTCTTTTTGAAAACACATACACACATGTATAAGCATATACATGTGTATATACAGATATGATATATTTTTTAATAATTGCAAATAAATAGTGGTAAGTATGTAAATATTCAGATTCTGACCCCATTTGGGGTTTTCTTGGCAAAGATATTAGAGTGGTTTGCCATTTTCTTCTCCAGCTCATTTTATAGATGAGGAAATCAAAGCAAACAGGGGTGTCTTGCCAGAGTCACACAGCTGGAAAGTGTCTGAAGCCAAATTTAAAGTCAAATCTTTTTGTACCTTCCTGTGCCAAATAAAGTCAGATCCACTGTGCCACGTAGCTGGTAAAGGTAAATAAACCCTACTAATGTTTGTACTTTACCAGACTTTTAAAAAGTCCAAGTAGAAATAATTCTGATATGAACTCTTTTCACCTTAATTTTAAGGTACTCATCTGATAGACATTGCCTCCTTCAGACACAAAAGCATTGTCTGAAACCAGATGCATTTTAGAGTGATGGAAGGCTAGGTGTCATGTAGGGATGTGCCAGAGCCAGTTCTTATATGGCCAACTATAAAATTATCAGTAGGAGAAAAATCCTCAGAAATGGGCAAATGCGACAAATCACAGCCTGATTCATTGTTTTGTTGATTCTCTAGACTTAAGAAAGTAATGGAGAGAGATGTTAATAATGCAGATTAAAAGTGTGTCATACTTTGTTCCCCCTCCCCCTGCCAGATCCTGTTGTTAAACACTTACCAGCTTCATATATCCCCAGTTAGGTAGCTAAGTGGCACGGGATAGAGTGTCAGGTATGGAGTCAGAACACTGGAGTTCAAATCTGCCCTCTGACACTTACTAGCTATGTGATTCTAGGCAAGTCACTTAATCCTGCTTGCCTCAGTTTCCTTATCTGTAAAATGAGCTGGAGAAGGAAGTGGCCAACCATTCCAGTTTCTTTGCCACACTGCTGAACAACAACATCATAGCCCTGGTTACATGTTAAACTAGAAGTATTGCAAGTAGTGTCAACAGCTCATACCAATTTCTGTGCTGCCTTTTTTAAGCTTTTTTAAATTTTCCAAAACCATGGGAGGAAAACTGGGTGTCACTTTGTTACCTAACAAGTCAGTGTAATATCTGAATTTTCCACCAGGTGGTGCTATAGTCGTCACCATTCAATTCGTTTTGCCGGTATCTCTAACATGCATCCCCTCCAGCCAAACTTCCAGGAACCATTGAGCCCTTTTGCTCTCCAACTAGCAGGCCAGAAAAAAAACAAAAACAAAACAAAACAAAAACAAACAAAAGCCAGCTGAATGAATTATGAATTTAAACTAGAAGATGCTTAACTCTTACTTAAAAATATTAAAGCTCAGAGCCCGCACCCCTTGGGTCTGAACTTTCTTCTTTCAATCTGATTCTCCAAATTCAGAAGGCAGGATTAATCAGCATGCAGCGGCCACATTCATTCACTTAATGTTGGATAAATGGAAGTAAAAAAAAATGTTTTCCCATTTCTGGTGTAGGGGACCGTATGGAAACTCTAGTAGAGACTTCTTCCAGATATCTGTCACTCAAAGCTGAAGATCTTAACTTTGAGATATCAGAGAATCTCCTCATCTTTTGTTGGAGGATAGGAGCTTAGATGCTTCCCAACTCCCAACTCTCTTTTCTTTTCTGGTTGTGAATTTTGCAGAATTTTCTTTTTTTAAATGTAAATTTATTTTGACATTGAATTTTTAAAAAGTTGAGTGCCAAATTCTTTCCTTCCTTCCCAACCTTCCCTCACCAGTGAAGAGGGGAAGCAATTTAGGATCCCTTATTTTTTTGAAATCATGCAAAACATATTTCTTTACTAGTCTTGTTGGAAAAACAAAACAAAAAGCAAGAAAAATAAAGTGAAAAAAATAATGCTTCAGTCTGTCCTCAAAGTTCATCACAGGTAGAGAGCACTTTTCCTGATTTTAAATTATCTTGGTCAGAGTAGCAAAATCTTTAAAAGTTGATCATTGTTCAAATATTGCTGTTACTGTCTATAGTGTTCTCTTGGTTTTGCTCACTTCATTTTGCATCAGTTCATATAAGTCTTCCTAGTTTTTTTCTGAAACTACTGTATGGGACTATTCTTCAGCTTCATACTATTCCTTAGAGTAGTGTGGAGCATAGAGCTGTTTGCCTCACTCCCCAACCCACAACCTCAATTACAGTACATGGTAGCTAAAACAAAAGTCTGGCTTAAACAAGCCTTTGCTGAATAGGTGATCAAGCATAACTTGGAGTCAGAGATGTCCAGTAGGTGACTTTGTGAGGCTGGAGTGCCTGTGTCACAGATCTGTTGTAATAGTTACAGAAATGGTTTCTGAAAGTAGGTGAGCATGAAGTTCAGGTTTAGAGTGGAATATCGGCAAAGATCTGCTGGTAAATGCTTAACAACCAATTCTATCTTTAAAAAAACATGCCCAATACACTTTTAAGTTTTATCTACATTATTTTCTCTATCACTTTCTTACATCTAGACAATCAACAAAATAGTGTTAAGCTCTAATTTGTAGTTTTTACTGATTTCTGAGGTGTAATTGCACACACTGAAAATTGGACAATTAGCTTTCTGGAATGAGGTTGAGCTGGCCCTAGCACGCTAAGGTAAAATGCCTGGTCTGCAACAACACAAACTGATTTTTGTTCTGAAATACCCATCAGATTGTACCAGTGGTTACATTAAGTTACTGAATTCTGTCCTATTAATTCATGCTTGTGGGTTCTTTATGTTTATTCTTTGTTTTGTGAATAAAATAAATTTCCTGCCTGACACCTGATTCATATTGTGCACTGAATAACTTTGACTTCTTGCTTGGGAGAAGGCAACGTGGAGGTAAGCTATAAGCATTACCTTACACGAAGGAAGACGTATTGAGCTGAGGAGTATGGGAAAATGAGAGTGAGCCTTTTTATTGGAGGCTGGTTTCCCAAGACTAAACTAGTCCGAACTGTGCACCTGGATACAAAATAAGATTGATGCAGTATCCCAGCTCTTGTGGGCTTAGGAGTTATTCTTTAAGGCTAAATGATCAAGGAAAGATAAAGGAAGAACAGGGCAAATGGATTGGTCTCCTTTGCTTCTCATTACTCAATTAGATTTTCAAATGTATCTGTTCCTGGCTACTGGTCCAATCTTTCATCACACACTGGTGCCTGACTGTCTCATTCTCCAGGCCTGGTTCATTTTCATAATAAACTAGTCCAACTGCCCATTGGCAGGCTCATATTAGCTCTTTCCACAGGGTCTGTTCACCTCAAGGAAACTGGAAACACAGCAGTCTGACTACCATGTGCCATGATGGCTAGGAAGTCTTAGGTTTACTCTCTGTCTCTGTGTCTCCTCATGGATGAAAGGAAGTCTCTTGCAAGGTCAATCAAATGAGAGGAAGGGGAGAAAACAATCTAGGGTGAAGGCTTGCATGATTATCAGCAGCACAGAGGAAAGAAAATGCTGTCATCAGATTATCTTTAATAGGAAAATAATGATTCCTAACAGATAAAAGTGTTATATTAAGAACAAATCAAAAGCCCAGAAAGATAATTGTATGGTTAGATAGGCTAAAGCATTAAATAATTATGAAAGCACAGACTTGCAGGCCCTCCTCCAAGTTCCATCAGACCCATTGCATTGTCTTGACATTTGTCTCACTTCCATAAGAGTTCAGACTCTTTGCTGGCATTCACCTTGAAAATCCTTAGATCTCTTGTCTGGTGTATCTAAAGAGGCAGCAGATGTTAAATTAGAACCATGTGGGGGAATCCAGTGAGAACAGAATCTGGCTACAGAGAGCAAATGGCAGTCTTGGACAAACAGGGAACAGCTTGGGCTTTGCAGTAAATGACTTTGGACCTCTGCTCTGAAAGTGACTGTTAGATAATGTCAGGAGAATTCAGCTGAAGATCAGCAAATGGCCTCATCACTAAAATGACAGCGGACATTAAGAGTTAGAATCAGTTCCTCTGACCTCTAGCTGATCACCTAATCACCTGATGATTATTACTATTCAGGCTGAACTTTAGATTGCATTCATCAGGAATCAGCGACCTGATCATATCTGTGTGAGCGAACTTTAATTATTTTCAAAATACAAACAAATGATGAAATCATCACGGCACATGATGAAATGTGAACTCTTTGAAAGAGACATTTTTCACAGTGATGAATTTCTTTAGTCTTAAGGATCCTTGAATTGTAATTATGTGAATGAGATAAATGGAGACATTCATTTTAGAGGGGAAGAGAAAGGTATTGATCAGTATCTTGGTTATTCTATGTAGTTTAGTCTTTCATATTTAAGGACACCATGGCTATATATATATGTTAAGGGTTAAGCTCCTGTTATCCAACCAATACTGATCAACAGTAAGGAATTTACTATTGGTCTAGTCTCTTCCCTTTCTTATTCATCCTCTAAACCAGTGATTCCCAAAGTGGGCACTACCGCCCCCTGGTGGGTGCTGCAGCGATCCAGGTAAAGAGGTGATGGCCACAGGTGCATTTATGTTTCCTATTAATTGCTATTAAAATTTTAAAAAATTAATTCCCAGGGGGCTAAGTAATATTTTTTCTGGAAAGGGGGTGGTAGGCCAAAAAAGTTTGGGAACCACTGCTCTAAACAGTCATCTAGAATAATTTTTCTAGAGAACAAGTGTGACTTCCAATTCCCCTGCTCAAGAATTGTTAATAGCTCCCTTTGGCCCTAGTATAAAATGCAAACTCTTTCAATTAGTATGTAAATCCTTTCACTCTCTAGCCCTAGTCAGTTTTTTCTTTCCAGACCCATTGCATGTTATTTCCCTTCAAAATTGCAACCTATCTGCATTACTTGCTCTTCCCCAAACTTTGCTCTCCATCTCTTGTATTTATTTCTTTCCCCAGGCTGTACTTCTGAACCAGGGATGAAATTTTCCCCACCTGCACCTCTCAGAATTCTTATTTTCTTTCAAGGCTCATCTCAGCTGCCATGTCGCAGGGAAAGCCTTTCCTGACCCCTTAGTTGTTAAGGTTCTCTCCCTTCTTAAATTATTTTGCATTTGCTTAAACTCATGAAAAAGCACAAATATTAACTTACTAGTGTGCTGTAAGACCTTTTCAGTCCTCATTTGCAAGCATTTAGTTCCCAGTTTTAGAGCAAATCCTTTTATTAAAAGCAGAAAAATGAAAAAGAAATCTCAAAACGAGGAACCATGCAAAAGATGTTTGCAAATCTCCACTGGGATAGACTGGACCTGTGATTGTAAGGATATAGGGAACTCCCAAATGAGGAAACCCTCTCTACAAATGCAGGTTGGCACCTTTTATACAACTTGGAGTCTTGCAGCAGGAATTCTTAACCTTTTTAGGTAATGGACCCCTTTGACACAGTCTGGTGAAACCTAAGGACCTCTTCTCAAAATAATGTTTTTGAACAATTAAAGGAAATGCTGCATTTCACTTAGCAGTTAGTGAAAATCAAAACGTAATTGATTTTAGATCTACGTTACCAGTCCTCCCACTCCCTCATAGTCTGTCTATGTTAGGAGCCCATGTTCCAGGGAGTTGAGTAGAGCACTGAAAAGTGATGATATGATAATAGCTCACATCTACACAGAGCTTTAAGACTTGCAAAGTGCTTTACACATATTATATCATTTAATCTTCACGGCTCTGGGATGTAGATGCTTTTTTCCATTTCCATTTTATAGATGAAGAAACAAGGAGAGAGAGAGAAATACAGAGAGAGAGAGAGAGAGAGAGAGAGAGAGAGAGAGAGAGAGAGAGAGAGAGAGAGAGAGAGAGTAAATTATTTCCCCTCAAATTATGTAAATAATAAGGGGCTGAGGCATGATTAGAACTCAGATCTTCCTGACTTCAAGTTGACCATTAAATTCGCATCTCCACCTAGCTGTAAGCAAATGATTTATCTAAGATCACACCATCAGTATGTGTCAGAGATGAGATTTGATCCTAGATCTTCCTTGCTCCAAGGCCAGCTCTCTAACCACTATACCACATTAACTCAACAGTAGTCATTAACTATCCTGAATACGAGGGCTCTTCTGGTAGATACCATTCCCTATAACTCTGACCTTGTTCTGAATCTTGCTGATTGCTCTGTGCTGCCCCAAATTACTGCTGGCAGAGATGATTTTCTTCTTTTTCCTTCTCCTATTCCTTCCAGTCCATTAGGACAGATACTTGGTTTCACAGTTTGTCAGCAAGGTTGGGAGTGAATCTTTATAGGCTCTTCCAGTGATTCAGTATAGCTAGGTATTGTAGTGGAGAAAATGCTGGACCTGGAGTGGGGAAGACCTTATTTTCAATCCTGCTTCAAATTTATAGCAGCTGGGGAAGTCTGGGCAAGTTACTTATACTGTTTGCCTTCGTTTTCTCATCTGTAAAATAGTGATAGTGATAGCACCTACATTATAAGGGTGGTGTTCGGCTCAAATGATAAAAAAGACATATAGAACACTTTGGAAACCTTTGAAGAATTATATAAATGTTAGCTAGTTATTAGCATTGTTCTTATTATCATGCTATCACTCCAGTTAGAGGGGAGGGTAAAAAAAACTCCAGGGTCCTTTTTTCTTTTAGTGGCCATCCTGTCTCCTTTTAGGCTCGTCCTTGTGGCATCTCCTGATTAAATAGCTCATCTGTTCATGTGTTTTCAGGTGAGTCCATTCTATTTTCCCCAAACACTCATAAAGGAAAGGAGTGAGGAAGAGGGAAGGAGCAGATATCATTAGTATTTGCTCTACTTCATGATGCTGGCTCTCTTCTTTCTGTGGCTGGTTCCTGGTATCTTTTCTTCACATCCTTTGAATTTCCAAAAATGTCCTAATGAGGTCAGGCTAGTTAAAATAAACATTAGGTCAGGAACAGAAGAGTTAATGCCTATATAATCTCTGAAGTATAAAATGATTGAATTGGAACTTCAAGCCTAAGTAATGGCCCTGGGCATCTTGGTTAGGATACTATTTGAAGAAGTGCTTTTTACTTAATTCAACAGAGACTGTCAGATTAAACCTGATTTGGTGAGAGGCATTGTGGTACAAGAGGGGAGAGGGCTGGATGTGGAGTTAGAATCTTTGTGCCAATCCCAGCTTTGCCACTTACATACCAAAACGTTAAGAATTCCTCTTCCACTGGAATGATGCCCTTATTTGGCTATAGGTAGACAATGACCCTACTACTTATTTTTTTCATTTTTACATTATTTTTGTTTTAAATAAATGCTTTTAAATTTGTGACTGGCATAGTTTATAAATAGAAAGTATTACTTTAGTGAGGGCTCATGCTTGAAGAATTGATTGCCTGAAAAAACTCACACTAAACCTGGGAAAAGAAGCAAAAGTCTCAAAAACCAGACTTCTCAGCCTATTCAAAGGCTCTGGGATATATTTACCTGAGAAAACTCAGTCAAAGAGCATTTAAATGATATCGCTGCCTTTTCAAACCATACCAGCAATGGATCCTTTGACCTTATCTCATTAATAAGGTATTTTCTTTATTTCTTCTTTATTTATTTCTTTATTTCTAATCTTCTTTATTTCTATTCACACATGATAGTTCTAAATACTATTATCAAAATTATCCATCATTGACCTAATTTTCACAATATTTATACTCAGTATCTCTGAAAAACAAATCTTTCTAAGAACAGCACTCAGAGTAGAGTATAAGATGTTCTTATTTTATCAGTTAGAAAGAAGCATGCTCATATAACATCATTCAAAACACAGGGGCACTCTTGCCTATTTCATATTCTAGTCAGAGATTTCATACTGTTGCAGTATATTCTTAGGGCATTCAGGGAAGAAGTCCCTATTCCAGAAGAACAGACTGTGGTAATATAAGAAATAATTTTCATTGCTTGGGTTCATGGTCATTTCCATTTCAATCTTGATTTTTCCTGATCACTAAGAACACTGAAGGAGGAATACAAGAAAGTTAGGTGATTGACAGTATCATCAATGAAGTCCTATGGCTACAATCAAGAATGAGAAGATTAGATCTTCCTGGAAGCATCTATGTTAATGAGTTGTGACCTGATTTTCAAAGAAGACTAAAATCCCCCAAATCAAGCTTTTATTTACTTGCCACATGCAATTTTCAGATCTATTTCTCCACTTCCCACTCTTCATATATTAAAAATGCTGACTGTAACTTCCAAAAACCTGATAGCTTCATTCACAATTCTGTGTGAACCAACCTTGTTATAAGATTTTTATTTTAGCTTTTTTTTTAAATTTTGACCTAATTGTTGAAGTTTTATTATACTTCCAAATACTTACTGTCTCATTTCTTAAAGTTAGAGGCACAGGTATGCTAATATATTGTTGGTGAAGCTGTAAATTGGCCACATAGTTCTGTTTTTTAAAAAAAAGAATTATTTGAGAGAAGTCACTTGAGAAAAATCACTTTTGCTCATTCCTTTTGATTCAGAAATTCATCCTCTGGGTTTATACCCCCAAGGAGCTCAAGATGGGCAGAAAGACCCTATCTTTGCCAAAATATCTGAATTGGCACTTTTATAGTAACAAAAGGACTAAAGGATGGATAAACACATTGTAGTGTGTGAATATAATAGAGTATTCTTGCATTATACAAAATGAAGACTATTAAGAATTCAGAGAAACATGAGAAAAATTATGTGAACTGATGATGAATAAAGTAAACAGAATCAGTAGGACAGGAATGACAATGAACTAATACCAAGAGAGTAACCAAACATATCAATTTTTGTGAACTTTTCGATGCAGAATAGGAACTTTATCTCTTTATTCTTTGTAGAGAAATGAGAGAGGTCTGAGGTTTGTGTGTAGGGAATGTTGCATATGCTGTCAGATGTAAACATTCAAAAAAGTTGATTTTATTTCTTTTTCTTTATCATAAGAGAGAGGTCAGTGAGTTTGTGAATAAGGAAACATTTTGGGAAATAGCTGGTGTAAGACTTAAAAAAAAGACCTGAGCCTATTGTAATAAAACCCTATTCAGTCTGTTATAATTACCTCATTGGATTTGCCAACCTTGAAAAATAGGTAAGAAAATCTAAATATAAAAAACTGAGTCACAAAGTGGTAACTTAGCCAAGATTACCCAGTATTCATATCTACACAAACTAATAAATATTTTGGTAGGAATAAAATCATGTAAATTGAAAATGGTTAGTTCACAATCTTGGTGTAGTAGAGGAGTGCTGGACTGTTTAGAGATTTAGGTTTTCCTTCCCTTATAACTTGTGTGGTCCTGAGCCAAGCATATATCCTCTTAGAGTCTCAATTTCCTTATCTGTTAAATGAAGATAGTAATAACACCTCCTTGACAGAACTTTGGGGGTAGATCAAATGAGTTAAGTTTTTGGCAAACCTTAAAATGGCAAACCTTAAAAAATAAATATTTATTGGTTAGTAATATTATTAATTAATGACCCTATATAAACCTTATCACTTCCCTCAACATTCCCTTCAATTCATTTTAGATTTAGATGCATATCTGTGTTTTTTTGGCTGTAATACCTCTCACATTGCTTATATCCATCATATTTGTTCTCTAATGCATATATATGTATATATGTATGCTTCATACATATATACACATTTATGTGTGTGTATATATGGATTTATACTCTCCATCCATATACATGCATGCATGTATGTGTGTATGTGTGCCATGAACACATCAGGGTCATGTCTATGATGATAAAACCTTATTTATCTGTCATAATTACTTGATGAGACTTGCAAGTATGCTTCACCTACTTCCTTGGTCATACCATGATATTATAGATCATAAGATTACAGATTTAGAGCTGGAATGGGTCTTAGAAATCATCTCATCTATTTCCTTCAAATAGGTAAGAAAAATCAGATCCAAAGCAGTTATGATTCACCAAAGGTCACACAGTCAGAACTGGGTCAGGATCCTACATTTACTAGGTCTTTTATACTCCCTTGAATCTTTACCATTCTACTTGTCTTAAAGCTTATCCTCAGGGGATTGGTTTAAAAAAAGAAGATTCTGTTTCCATCATCTTGTGCCGCTTTTGAGGGAAGCTTTCCCTCCTAAATGGGATTCCTCAGGGAAAAATGGGAACACATTGGCAATTTGAACTTATTTGTAAGTCTACATTTTGCTCCTAGAAAAGAAATATTCTGGAGAAGATAGAAAATCATTAAAGGCTAAACTTTTGGAAAACATACTTTATGTAGACATAAGCAGTGTGTTGATTAGGAAAGATGGTCCTCTGATTTCAGACTTCACCCTTTGCTCATGTATTAATTTTTTCAGCTACAAAAAAGAAAAACAAATTAGTACTAACATTGTGCTTGAACTACACCATGCTATGTTTTCTGGGTAGAAGAATGGTCTCTTGTTATTAAACCAGGAAATCGATAAGCGACTACCTCACACACAGTCACAGTATTTGCCTCCATTCCTATTTGGCCCATTCTAATCATTAGGACGTTGTTTTCTTAAATTTTTTTTGCCTCCATTTTCATTTGGCTTCATTCTAGTTTTTATTTTTTAGGACTTATTTTTTTACATGAATTTTCTCCCTAAAGCTGTTGGCTCTTTCTACCAATTCTCTTATTATTTGATTTTTAAACTTCAAGTTTTTCCATGAGTTATTTTGGGGCCTAACACCCTTTTACACTCTCCTTTGAGGCTTCCCATGTTTCCTTTTTGCCATTGTTATCCTTCCTGAGTTTGTATTTTGATCTTCTTTTCACTAAAGTAAATTTTCTAAAGGTAGGGTTTTTTCCTTTGTCCTTTGTTCATTTTTCTAGTTGTTGTTTCTCCTCCCCTCTCCTTCACATTACTTTGCTTTTCTATTGAGGTCCTAATTTTCTCATGGGGTAGAGGGAGCACTGTTCTAAACTTGCAGTATAACCTTCTCTTGTGCTTGGGGTAGGCCTCGCTATCTTTGGGTCTCAGTGTGCACTTTAAAGGAATGACCCAGCTGGCTTCTTGTGGGGACCTTTGCAGCTCTTTTGTCAAGCTGGATTCTACTCCCGCTGCTTATAATTCCTTGTTATCTCATGGGCTGTACTGGTCCCCACTCTGTCAATTCATTTCCCTGGGCCGCATGGAAGTGTGTTGGACTATTCACCTACCCTGGCTGTGTAGCAGTGTGTTGGGCTGGTTCAAGTTCTGCTGGTTCCCCCAGATGCTACACTTACTGGGCTATATACTAGCACATAAAATACTCGTGAGACACAGCCCTCCTACACTTTCCTTTGTTTTGTGGTTATTTATTTTCTTTTTTGTGCATAGAGGGTTTGGGTGACTGGAACATTCCTTATTTGGCCATGTTAATTCCCAGAATACAACTCTAAAACAAGTCTTGAAAGTATTCAAAAATGAAATAAGATGGAATATTATAGGGATGGAAGCAAGATTAATGTGGTTTTTAACATGATGTTACACTGCTAGCTCTTGGAAACAAAATGAGAAAACATTGTACTAGTCCAATAGAGAAGTAATGAGGTTCTAAATTAGGGTTTGTATGTATGGGGAGAAGGGAACTCATGGGAGAAATGATGTTGATATAGGAATGACAAGCTTTGGAAATGATTGGATATGTAGGATGAGAGTGAGCAATTGAGGATGATAGCAAGGTTGAAAAACCTGAAAATTATTTAAAGATGGCAGTATTCGTGATAGTAATAGGAACATTTTTAAAATCCCTCCTGACTAGAGAAATGAAAATTAGAACAACTCTGAGTTACCACCTTACACCTAGCAGACTGACCAATGTCAGCAAAGAAAAGTGATAAATGTTGGAGGGGATGTGGCAAAATTGGGCCAAAAAAAGAGCACTAATACACTGCTGGTGGAGTTGTGAATTGGTCCAACCATTCTATAGAGCAATTTAAAGCCTCAAAAGGGCTTTAAAAGAACACATATACTTTGATCTAGACATACCACTGCTGGATTTGTACCCCAAAGAGATAATAAGGAAAAAGACTTGTACAAAAATATTCATAGCCATGCTCTTTGTGGTGGCAAAAAATTGGAAAATGAGGAAATGTCCTTCAATTCGGGAATGACTGAACAAACTGTGGTATCTGTTGGTGATGAAATACTATTGTGCTGTAAGGATTGATGATCTAGAGGAATTCCATGTGACCTGGAAAGACCTCCAGGAATTGATGTAGAGCAAAAGGAGCAGAATCAGGAGATCATTGTACACAGAGACTGATATATTATGGCACAATTGAATGTAATGGACTTTTCTACCAGCAGCAATGCATTGCAGAACAATCCTGAGGAACTTAGGAGATAGAACACTATCCACATCAGGAGAAAGAACTGTGGGAACAGAAATATGATTGATCATGTGATTCGACAGGGATATGATTAGGGTTTTAATGTTAAAAGACCACTCTACTGCAAATATGAATAACATGGAAATAGGTTTTGAACAATGATATACAAACAGTGGAACTGCTTGTCAGCTCCAGAAAGGGGGAGGGAAGGGGAATGGGAAAATCATGAATCATGTAACCATGGAAAAATATTCTAAATAAAAAATAATTAGATAGTAATAAGAACATTTGGAAAGGGAATGAACTTGAGGAGAGGTAATGAGTCCTGTTTTTGACATTTGGGGTTTGAGATTTCTATGGATCACATAGCTAGTAAATATCTGAGGTGATATTTGAACTTACTTCTTTCTTACTTCAAGTTCAAAGTCAAGTTCAAGGCTCCTCTACCCATCACCATCTCTTAGGTCTTTGCCTTCTCAAATAGTTTAGGCTTGTTAAGTGTGTTGATTAGATCAATATTTATACCTGAAATATAAAATCCAATATCCTAGAAAAAGGATTGTTCTGTAAAGGAGTAGTGTTCATTCAGGAGATATATGACCTTGATTAATGATTAATATTTCAGCTGCTAGGTCATAAACTTGAACATATACTGGAACATAAAGTGATACATTTAAAGACTGAAGATCCCAAGAGTTGACTGTCTAACATCATGCTAATTAATGTTAAATGTTAAAACATGACATTATTCTAGTTTCTATAACTATAAAGATCCAGAATAAGATATACAAGACATCCCCAAAGTCTTAGCCAAGTTTTATGCTATTAAAGCTATTAATGATTAAAACCACACTTGGACTTTTGGGATGCTGATTATTTTTACACATGACCAATGTGGTCATTTGTTTTACTTGACTATTTTTTTTAACAAGAATGTTATTTTCCTTTTACTTTCGTGTGTGTGTGTGTGTGTGTGTGTGTGTGTGTGTGTGTGTGTGTGTGTGTGTAATAGGAGGAAGAGAAAAAATGTTTAACTTAAAAAATAATAATATTTACAAAAAAGTTAGAGACAATAGTGCTAGCTTCTGCCTTAGTTGAGATTGTCACACTTATTTGAAGTTAGAAACAATTATTTTAATTGTTTTCAGGGGACATTTTCATTTCTATGTATTTATTCAGGAATAACTTCCATATCTAGCCATTATGTGGTATAGTGGAGAAAATACTAGACCTAAGTCAGAGAGATCTGGATTCAAACCTCAGCTTTAACATTATTTTGTGGCAATGGACAAGTCAGTTAATTTGGCCTCAGTTTTCTTATCTGTAAAAGAAGTTAATACTTTGCAATTCCTTCATGTAGTTTTTGGGAGGCAAAAATTAGATAATGTATGTAAAAGGCTTTGTAAACCTCAAAGTTCTCTATAAATACCAACAATTATTATCATTTAATTTCTCTTATCTATGTGTTTGATGAAGCTCAGATATAGTCTTGTGACGTTGCAATTTTGCTATTTTTCTTTTATAGTTAGTGTTCAGTGAACTATTATGCAAGATAATTTTTTTAATTGACTAAAAGTAGTAAGTTGTAGGTTTATATTCTGTTGAATCACTGAAGGCATCTTTTGGACAAATACAGTAGTAGTCAGGATGATGGGTAAAATCTTTTATGGACCCCTTGTTTACATACAAGTTTAATTATAAGATCTAGCAATGAAATCATTTATAAAATAATTATATATGAAACACTTAAAAACAGTAATAAAACTTTTTCCCATATGAGTTTTAATAATAATATCTAGCAATTATGAAGCACTTTAAGGTTGCAAAGTACTTTACCTATGTTATCTTAATCAATCAATGTTATATCCAAGTAGTTATGTGGTTTAGTTAATTTTATCTGTAGTAGTGTTCTAGTTCAAATACAGTTTATTTGTTGAATTCTCAAGGATATGTGGGGGTTTATATTTGGAATGAAGGTATATTATTATTTGTTATTTTATAAATAGGTCTCTGATGTGAATAATTTGGCCTCTTGATTGTCTTTTTAGAGGCACCTCTGTTGGAGTGGCTAGTGATGATCAGGGAACTCCTGATCAATTGAGTTCTCATCTATCCCAAACTATTTGAAGAAATTGTAAGATATATGGGTCAGGTAATAGAAACATTAAATTATAAGATTTTGCCCCTTTCAGACTCTGTAGTCATATTTAAAGGGCCTAAGGGCAAATAACAGAAACAATGAGATTTAAGATACACCCCTTTCAGACTCTGTAAAGGCTCATTCAGACCTTCTAAAAGTATGTCCTTTTCAGACTTTGGCCAGTGTAGAGAAGGGTTATTTTCAGTCAGTATCCTATAACCTTAGCAGGCTAGGGTTCTTTTCCTTTAATCAATCCCCCACATTTGCATTTTCTATTACAGTGATTAGACTGGGGAAAAGATTCCAGGACAAGCCCATATGATTCTGTGGCAAAATGTTGATGGAGTGATCTACCTACTGTTATAAGGAAGAGAGGGTTTAAATAAGTTTGCAGAGGGCAGAGGCATGAGACTAACAGGGAGAGAATTCTAGAATGGTAAAAGTTGGTTCAGACAGTTACCTGGAGGGTTGAGCTGTCTTTCTCTGATTTGGCCTGGAGAAGACTGGCTACTATCCTTGGTGGTTGTACTACTTTAATCTACCATCCTACCTGCTTACCTGCTACTTGCTGTGATCTATTGAATTTCTGGTGTGATCCCAAGTCTTTTGAACCAGCTGTCTGTAAGATTGGGCCTGGGGTCCTTGTGGATCCAAGATCTTTTCCCTGGGACCAAATAACCTGCATAGACAACTTCTCTATTACCATCAAAAGGAGGGTTTGGTTTAGTATAGGTCTATCCAGATTAGGGACTGCAATCTATTAGACAGTTAGGGAGGTCAGTGTAGGGATCAATCTCTGTGAAAACTCTCAGTGATGAGACATTTAGATTTGTGGGGAGGTTTAGGTAGTTGGTATAATTTCTTATAATATGATGTCCAAGGTTTTTTCTTGATCATGACTTTCAGGTAGTCCAATAATTCTCAAATTGTCTCTCAGATCTATTTTCTAGGTCAGTTGTTTTTTCAATAAGATTTTTTCATGTTTTCCCTTTCCACCTTTTTTATTATAATAAATTCCCTTTCAAATTCCCCACCAAATTCCCTTTCCACCTTTTTTATTATAATAAATCCAATATCTATCCCTGTTATTGAGTGGTCTGTGTATGTTACCTCAGGACAGGCTTTGCCTGGACTGGGTCCTGTCAGTCTATCAACCCACAGTCACCCTATTAACACTGGTTCTGTTAGCCTTCCCAAACCTGTTAAATATTCTGATACTGGCCTATATTAACCATCTAGTCCCATCCCCTAAAATCACCGTCTTACACTATTGCTTGAATAGTAGGTGCTACATTCTTTTTTTTTTATTTTGCCAACTCTTGTTATACATTTCCTAGAAAAGACTTCATTACTCAATTAGTCTGAATTACTTAAGAATAAGATTGATGATAATGATGGTGGTGGTGATGGTGGTTGTAATGCTAATGTAAGTGATGAGGATGATTTTACTCATCTAGGAAACACCTAGTACAGATATCACCTGTTCTTATGTGTATCAGCACCTGCTCTGTAACATATATAATCTTAGGGAGTTGCCTGGAGCTCTGACAAGATTAAGAGACTTATGTAGGGTTCAAGATGGCTTGTGTTTTTGAATCCAAGTCTTCTTGATTCTAGGACCAACTCACTATCAACTATGCCATATTGTCCTTCCATGACAGACATGGGAATAGTTAAACAGTTTCTCTTTAGCAATAACAGGAAACTGCTCTCAGGGATGAAAAGAAGCAAACCTGGCATTGAGAGACAGGATGGGGCCAAATGAATGAAAATAAAATCAATTAAAATATAAGATATACATTAAAACATGTATATATTTATGCACATATAAATATTTTGTTGTTCAGTTATATCTGACTCTTCATGACCTCATTTGGGATTTTCTTGGCAAGTGGTTTGATGTTTCCTTCTCTTGCAAACAGAGTTAAGTGACTTGCCCAG
Source organism: Gracilinanus agilis (assembly GCF_016433145.1). Taxonomy (NCBI): domain Eukaryota; kingdom Metazoa; phylum Chordata; class Mammalia; order Didelphimorphia; family Didelphidae; genus Gracilinanus; species Gracilinanus agilis. The sequence goes on from NC_058134.1 coordinate 42,007,070, forward strand.
TATCACACAGGTAGTGTCTGAGGCCAGATTTTAATTCAGGAAGATAAGTGTTCCTGACTCCAGACTCAGCACTCTTATGTACTGTGTCACCTAATTGCCTTTAATAATAATTGTATATCACAATACATGATATCATGATTAATGAATTACCTGGAAGCACAGTTACCTCATCACATAGCCAAGTTAAAAATCCTCATCATAAGCTATGGGAATCTGTTCATTTAGGTTGTGTCAGACTAGGCTCCATCAGGAAAGAAAGTTTTGGTCTCACCTTTGGTGACCTGAGAGATGTCTACCACACAGATAATGTCAGACACCATATACAGGTTCCAGGTTGCTGAAGCTTTTTTTTAGATTTAACTTTTATCATTAGAGTAAGCTGTTATAGAATAACTTATCCAATATATTTATATTTGCATATTGTACATATATAATTTTCTTTTTTTACTTGGCTTGGTGGCTTTTGAATTTAGCTATTATATTCCTGGAAGTTGTCATTTGAGGATTTCTTTCTGGAGGTGATCTGTGAATTCTTTCAATTTCAATTTTATTTTCTTGTTTGAGGATCTCTGGGCAGTTATTGATAATTTCTTATAATATGATGTCCAAGGTTTTTTCTTGATCATGACTTTCAGGTAGTCCAATAATTCTCAAATTGTCTCTCAGATCTATTTTCTAGGTCAGTTGTTTTTTCAATAAGATTTTTCATGTTTTCCTCTGTTTTTTTCATTCCTTTGATTCTGCTTTATTGTTTCTTGATTTCTCACAAAGTCATTAGTTTCTAGATGGTCTATTCTGATTTTTAAGACCTGATTTTCCTCTATCAGTTTTTGGTTCTCTTTTTTCAATTGACCCATTTCTTTTTGTATCACTTTCATTTATCTTTCCCACTTTTCTTCTGCCTCTCTTAATTGGTTTTTAAGTCTTTTTTGAATTCTTCCAGAATCTGTGTCCAATCCATATGTTTCTTTTAGGCTTTGTGTGTGTTTTTTTTTTGCTTTCATTGTCCTATTCTGAGTCTGTACCTTACTCTTTGCCTCCATAAAAATTCTTTAGAGTTAGGTGCTTTTTTGTTGTTTGCTCATTTTCCTATTTAATTATAGGTAGACTTGGGGGGGGATGATGTGATAGTCTGAGGACTAAGAGCTTTGAGACAACTCTTCCGCCTGCTGATTCAATTGACCCTTGAGATGCTGATAGGTTAAAGACTTGCCTCAGGCTTAGGTGTAGCTTTTGATTTCATTCTGATCTTGATCAGGTCAGGGGCTGGTCTAGCTTCAGGCTGAGGTTCAAGTTTTTGGTCTCCTTTTGTACTTGATCCAATCAGGCACACCTTTGATTATCCTGTCTTGGAGTTCTGCCCTGAGCTTTAGGCAAAATATCAGTACTTAGTCCTTAGTACTATCAGCCACCCCAAAGTGTGAATGAAGTCCTTATATCAAACCCAGACTAGAATTCCCTGGGGTGGGGCTCCGGACTTCTCCACAGGTTTGAAATTTCAAGGGGTATGGGTTGGCTTGTACCATTATTTGCCCAGGTACAATCTCAGGGTATGGATGTTGGCTTGGGCATAGGTTCTGAACCCCAGACATCAAATGTGGGGTGGGGGTGTGTGTCTTGCTATTGAATTACTCTTCCCTCCTTACTATAGCTTCTTGCTAGCTCTGCTCTCCTCTTACCCTAGTGCCCCAGATATTCTTTGCCTACCTTTTCCCCCTTGAAAATGGTTTCACTCTGTCTCCTTATTGGTTCTTCCACTCCTGTATTTCTTTTGAGGTAGTATTTTAATCTTGGTTAGAGAGGATTCTCATGGTGGCACAGAGCTGCTCTGGATTACTCTGCCATCTTGACTCCACCCCTGGAAATGGCATCTATAATTATTTTGCCATGACAAACATGGGAGTGGTTAAAGAGAGAAGTAACAGTTCCTATTTAGCAATACTAGGAAACTGCTCTCAAGGACTTAAGGAGGCAATCTTGGCATTGAGAGACTAGATGAGCCCAAATCAAATCAAATAAAAACAAGTCAAAGTCTAAGAGCATCCTGTTTACTGCCCTAAGTGGAGACATGAGAAAGAACACGTATTGGATGACCACCAATTAATCAATAACACTATCCCTGTTCACCAAATTTTCTAACTAATTCAAAAGGTCACAGTACATTTCAGAGCAGATTTCCTATTAATTTGTTGGAAATGTCCTCATTTCCTCTGTAAAAAAGATAAAACCAAATATAAGCCAGTAATGAGAATCAATTTTGCTACATTTCTATGCACCTCCCCATAAAAAAACACCATTCAGAGAAAGTCTTCCTTTTGGCATAATTTTCAGAGTACTCAGTATCAGAAACTAATTAATTAATAAAACACACTTGTGTGCCCAGCTCACACTAGAATGTCTGGGAAATTATCTAGCTTGGAGGTAAGAGAACAAGGTTGGTAATTAACCAACCATTTTTATTTCCAACCTTTTCTTATACCTTTCCTTTTACCTTGCCTTAGTCTTTCTTTCCACCCCATTCCATCCCATCACTTCCACTCCTACTCTAAAACATTGTAACTACTTTGATCTATGCATATGTATTAATTTTTCATATGCTTTTTTAATGTATTACCTTTCTTTACATCTGTTATTTTCATATTTTTCTTTCTATAAAGACAGAAACTGAGACTTTTTTTTTACTGAAACTAATAAATTGAGGCTCTGTCTAATCTCTAATTCTTTAAACCATACCAATAGGTGAATGCTCTCTTAAGGTTTCCCAGTGGCAAAATTCCAAGTTGTGGCTTCTATTGATCAAATTGCCTGGCTGTAATTACATACAAAGAGTTCACAATTTCACTGCTCTTATCTGGAGATCTTTGTGTTATTTTGACTGTAGCAAAATGGTAAAACATGCTATTTATTGCCACGCCCAAAGCTTTTGGCCTCTTCTTTGGCTCAGCCCTCATTGGTTTTGTATTCATCTCTGTCCCTAGTCCTTTCTGGATTGGGTCCTCTGACCTTGTGCTAATAGTAAAGAGAACATTCATTCAGTCCTCATGTTTTCCAGAGCTCAGGCATGATGATCTGCTGGAATTTTCTGCAAATTAAGCAGGTAGGGATAATTGCCCAAGACATTTGTCATGTTCTTTATGGCATAATTTGTGATCATAATTAGTTTCATCATTTTGATCTTCTAAAGGTTTTCTTTCTAGATTGTTGTTTATTCTCATGTGTATAATTCATCACAGGGATTTGTAAAGCCCCATTTTTCTTCAACTAGAACATAATAAATTTTTGTGCTATTGGGAAGAAGAAAGCAAGTATCTTTTCAAACCATCAGGATGATTTTAAAGAAATATCACTATGCAAATTCAATTACTTGGAAGGAAATTGAGGACTGTTTGCTCGTTTTGAGAATGCCCTGCTTATGTTGATGACATGACATATCATTAACTTATGATGGTCATTTACAGCATAAGAATGCAAGCATAATAATAAAAACAAGTCCCACTTCTAGCATTTATCTTTGTATATGGCATTTGTAAGTCATCCAAATAACAGTGATATAAAATGGTATGTTTGTCAAGCTACATTACATTCAAGTTACATGAATATGAAAATACTGGATAAAAATATAGCTCCGCGGTCCTACAATTTCTGATGATTGTCATCTATAGTTTACAAAGCATTGTGCCCATATCTCCTCAGTCCTAACTTGAGGTGATTAAGACTAGAAATGGTGGTGGTGATATAGTGAGATCCTGGTTTGTTCTATTTCAATGACACTAGGAAAAATTGGTGTTAGAGACAATTTGAAAAACATTATATTATGGCCCTTTGGAAATTCTTTCATATGTTCCATAATTGTAATAAGAGGACTGGCTAGTGAAGGTCCAGTCCTTAAAGCAGATCAGTTTTTATAGTCCAATATATTTGCTAAGAAAACCATGAAGAATCAGACATGACTAAAACAATTAAACATCAATAGCATTTGTAGTATAATATGACCTAAGGTTTTAGGTTTTTGTAAGAACAACAACAACATTTATGGGATCAAGTGACAAGGTTTTACGCTTTTGTTGTTGTTAAATGATAATCCAGATGTTTTTTCCTCAGTGTTTTTCTACACTTTGGTATGAAATTCTTCCAAACTTCCAATTGAACAATCTTGATTTTTAAGGGAACTTAATGGTCATCTAATCCACCCCCACCCACCTAAATAAGAAATTCCTTCTATAAAAAGTCTCTCCCACTTATACCCTCCAGCTTGAGCACTTTCAGAGATGGAGTAGGCTGCCTCAGGAAGTAGTAAGTTCCCAATTTTTCAGATTGTTCTAATAGTTAGGAAACCCCTCTTTGTCTCAAGTTCCTGTAACTTAGAATTGCACAATCATAGATTTAGAGCTGGAAGAGACAAGAGAGTTCTTCTAAACCAACCATTTTATTTTAAGGAGTAGAAGACTGAATCCAAGAAAAATGAAGTGATTTGCCCAAAATTACATCGGTAATAAGTGGCTTCTTGAGACTCCATTTTCCTTCCTGTATTGTAACATGATTATAGAAAAAAGTTGCCTGATCTTGGATTGTGTGACTGAATGGTTCATCAAAATCAAATGCTTGCTTCATACAGAGGCCAGCAAATAACATGTTAGAGAAAAATAAAGATATTTAAAGTAAAGAGAGTGAGAAAGATGTTTGTATTGTAGTATAATCATCTATACAAAGGGAAAAGGTCCTCCAGGTTTTCTAAGGTCAGTTTGTAATGTAGCATTTGTAATTTTCTAACTATAAATTTAGTTGAAAAGGAGAATAGAAAAGCTAACTATGCTTTTGTTTTTAATATTTTATTGATTTTTTAATATAAACTGTCATGTTTCAATGCCTTCTCCAGAATTTGTTAAACAATCCCCTGAAACCAAGAAAGAGAGTTAAGAAAGATAAGTGAATACATCAAATTTTCTGACTGTATTCACTATTCTGAAATGTGGTTTACCACATCTTTACAGTGAAGAGAGAATTATATTGCATTATAAGTCATGTGGAATCAAGATTGATTTTTACATTCATTTGTATTGTGATGTCTTTTATTGTTGTTTTCCTTTATGTCATTGTAGTTATTGTGTATACAGTTTTCTTGGTTCTTTTTTTACTCTGCATCAGTTCATTTGAGTCTTCTCAGTTTTCTCTGAATTCCTCACATTCCATTCTTTTATTTTTCCTTGTCTATAAATTGCATAATATTATTCCCATTCAATAATTTGAAATTTGCTAAATTGGGGTCAACTTTGAAGGACTTTAGGTGAAATTACTTTAAAAGGAAAACACAAGACTTAATTTAAATGAGCTTTAATAATTCTGTACGTATTGCCTTGCCTTATAGTCTGCTATGAGCATGGATATGACAATGTCTATGATATTCCTATAGTTCTCTCTTATAATTTTTGCTCTTTCATGCAAATTTACATGTTGAAAAGTATAGAGAAAGAAATGGCTGATCATTTGAGTGATGTTTTTCAGGATTCTAAAATCAATTTAAAACACATATATATTTCACCAAATTCTTTTAGAGTCTCTAGAGACCCATGTTTTTCCTAAAAGTTCTAATCTTGAGCAATGGATCTCATGAAAAAAACAGCTGACATTCTTACAGTGCTTCTAAGGTTTGCAAAGTATTCTACCCATGTTATCTCATTTGATACCTGCATAGGAAACACCTTGTTAGAAGAGACTTCAAGGCAGCATTTTGTTTTCTCATATCAAAAGCTTGAGAGAGATGGTGAAGATCTAACCTGGACACCAGGAAAACCTGTATTCATGATCCACCTCTCACATATACTGGCTGTATGACCCTCAGCAAGTCTTTTAATCTTTTAGTGCTCTAGATAATTGTCTAAAAATTAGAAGTTGTAAAGAAGATGTCATTCAGCATTAGTAGAGGGATTTTCCTCACCTTGGAGTTCCCTATATTAATGGGATCACAAGTCTAATCCATATTTTTATCAAAAGCTACTAGTGTTGTTGCATGGGTTAAAGTCATAAAACACAACAGTTTCTGAAGGATTAAAAATGACTACCAGTCAGATAACAGTGGAGATGATGAGTATGAGGAGGGTGATATGTGTAACTAATAAGAAACAATGAAGAACTTGAGGAAAGGGGGTCTGAAAGAAATATGGACTAGTATGTAGCAAGAATGAAGAATAAAAGAATATTTCATTTTAATTTAATTTAATTAAAAATAATAAAAGAATAAAATAAAAAATGTCTAATGGACAGTCTATATGCTCCATTGCTATTACTGCAGAGTCAAGAGAAAATAAAGAAGCCTCTTGCTATGTTGTGTGGGCTTCTTACAATGGACTCATGAGAGGGACATGGAGAAGAATTACATGAAATGAGCAGACTTGGATTATTGTAATCCATGTCATTGGAGGGAATGTCCATGTAGATGAGAGCACAGATTTACCAGAGTTTTTGAGAATTTCACAGTAGGTTTGTGAAGGAAGTACTACAACTATTTGTTATTGAGTCATTTTCAGTTGTGTCTGATTCTTTGCGACCCATTTTTTGGGGTTTTCTTGGCAAAGATACTGAAATGGTTTGCCATTTCTTTCTCCAGCTCATTTTACAAATGAGGAAACTAAGGCCAGCAGAGTCTTGCCCATGACCACACAGCTAGTATGTGTCTGAGGACAAATTTGAACTCAGGTTTTAAAAAAAAAATTTTTTTAGAAAAATTTTCCATGGTTACATAATTCATGTTTTTACTTTACCCTTCACCCCCACTAATCCCCTCTCTGTAGCTAACTCGCATTTCCACTGATTTTAACATGTGTGGTCAGTCAAGATTTATTTACATATTATTGATAGTTACATTGATGTGGTCTTTTCGGGTCTACATCCCCAATCATGTCCTCATCAACCCAAGTGTTCAAGCAGTTGTTTTTCTTCTGTGTTTCCACTCCTGTAGTTCTTCTTCTGAATGTGGGTAGCATTCTTTTCCCTAAATCCCTCAGAATTGTCTTAGGTCATTGCATTGCTGCTAGTACAGACGTCCATTACTTTTGATTTTACCACAGTGCATCAGACTCTGTGTACAATGTTCTTCTGGTTCTGCTCCTTTCACTTTGCATCAATTCCTGGAGGTCTTTCCAGTTCACATGGAATTCCTCCAGTTTGTTATTCCTTTCAGCACAATAGTATTTCATCACCAACATATTCCACAATTTGTTCAGCCATTCCCCAATTGAAGGGCATACCCTTGCTTTCCAGTTTTTTGCCACCAGAAAGAGCACAGCTATAAATATTTTTTGTGCAAGTCTGTTTATCTATGATCTCTTTGGGGTACAATCCCAGCAATGGTATGGCTGGATCGAAGGGCAGTCATTCTTTTATCGCTCTTTGGGCATAGTTCCAAATTGCCATCCAGAATGATTGGATCAGTTCACAACTCCACCAGCAGTGCATTAACATCCCAATTTTGCCACATCCCCTCCAACATTCATTACTCTCCCCTGCTATCATTTTAGCCAATCTTCTAGGTTTGAGGTGGTACCTCAGAGTTGTTTTGATTTTCATTTCTCTAATTATTAGAGATTTAGAATGCTTTCTCATGTGCTTATTGATACTTTTGATTTCTTTATCTGAAAATTGCCTATTCATATCCTTTGCCCATTTATCAATTGGGGAATGGTTTGATTTTTTTATACAATTGATTTAGCTTCTTGTATATTTGAGTAATTAGACCTCTGTCAGAATTTTTTGTTATAAAGATTTTTTCCCAGTTTGTTGTTTCCCTTCTGATTTTGGTTGCATTGTTTTTGTTTGTACAAAAATTTTAAATTTAATATATTTTAATTATTTTTTAATTTAATATATTAATATATGCCTTGGACAAAATTTTAATGGGAAGAGAAAAATTGCAAGAGTTAATGTCAGGGGCAGCTGGGTAGCTCAGTGGATTGAGAGCCAGGCCTAGAGACAGGAGGTCCTAGGTTCAAATCTGGCCTCAGACACTTCCCAGCTGTGTGACCCTGGGAAAGTCACCTTAACCCCAATGCCTAGCCTTTACCACTCTTCTTCCTTGGAGCCAATACACAGTATTGACTCCAAGATGGAAGGTAAGGGCTATAAAAAAAGAGTTAACGTCAGACGAATATGTAGGAGAATGTAAAAATTATATTCTGAAAGGTTCCAATATATTAAGCTGGATTTCTAGGGGCTGCAGGTCAATTTCTCCCTGTTACCATCTATCTCTAAACGGGAACAGTGTTCAGATAACCTCATAAGCTAAATGTTCTTTTGGAATAATCTAACTCTCATCAAAGTCTTTGTTTCTTAGTCCTTTCTCCTCCTGCTTATAAACATGTCCAACTGCAGGTACTTTACAAAATTTCCAAAAGATTAGTATATGAAGTTATGTTAAAGCAGGGATTCTTGACCTTTTTGTGTTGTGGATGCCTTTGGCAAATCTTGTGAAGCCCATGGCCCTCTTTTCAGAACAATGTTTTGAAGTATATAAAATGAAATACATAGGATTACAAAGGAAACAAATTATACTATAATGTAATTTCCAAAATATTTTAACAAGCCAGTTTGAAGATATTAAGCTAAGAATTCCTGATATAAAGTATTTTAAATGGACTATGTTAAACATGTATCATTAGACTTCTTTTAAATGAAGGTAGCTAGAGTCTGTGTAGAACCATAATATTGTATATCTTTATAAATTTAAACATACAATAAAATAAATTCAAAGCTATTTTCACTTTAAGTGATCCAGAGAACTCTAATGGAGGACTTAAACTTGTCTAAAAGGACAATCTTGAGCAAATTAAATCCATTCAGATTATGATATGCAAAATATTATGCTGCTAAGGTAGGCCATATCCATTGCCATCAGTGCAGGTTCCACAATAGCTTTCCTCTAACTGCTAAAAGGATTTGTAACATGCTTTTAAAAAAGATAATGATCTCATGTTCAATTTAAATCTCTAGCTTGAGAGAAACATAACCTGCCTTAACAGTTTTCCCTGTACTTCTTTCTTCCCTAGAAAACAATCACAGTCAAGCATCCCAATGCACCTTTCTGTGCTATGGATTTAATTATGCAACAGACAAAATTATGTTATTTTACATCAATATGTGTGTACATTGTTACTGTAACTCTTAAAACATATAACCCAGGTGTTATTGAGCCGAGATAAATGTGAAATAGTCAGGAAGAGTCAGATACAACTTACAAACAAATTTGGAGCTATCCATGGTCCTAAACCAATCAACTGTTGCTATATTGCATCTAAAATACAGAACTAGCTCACTTCAGGAATATCAACCCTCTCCTGCCTCCCTTTACCCCACCCCCACCCCATACAATAACTTTTGATACATTGCCCATATGGTTAGAAAATATGGATACAACCCATCCTGGCTTATAAAAACCAAAGAGAATACCTATCCCTTTCTGGTTTTCTTTATATTACCATAACCTTCCACTCAGTGATATAGGGAGCTTGGAATTCTAGTATATCCTTAGAGGAAGTTTGTTTTGCTGAGTAACTCTGCCCCTAAAGTATCTGATGTGCAATACTTACCTATCTAGGATTGTGAACTTATGTGAACCTCTCCCTACTGGATTGTTTTGATAACCCTGCAGGCTAGCTGAAACTTCAATTCACCTTTGAAAAATATTTAAAAATGAAAGACTGGTACTAAAACAATACTTGGACCAGGTTAGTATTATTGTATCTTCTAAAATCCACTAGTGTAGTGAATCTCTGCTTGATTAATTATGCAAGAGTAAAGAATAATCATCCCTGACTTGATTGATCAAAATGTAACTAACTATTGTACTAAAGCTGTAATGCATGAATTGCACCTAATGGATGGACGGGAAGTAAGATTTCCAGCCCAGTTACTTCATGATGAACATTTCTTGCCAAGCTTTTGCATCCTTTGTATAATCAAAGAATATAGAATAATTAAGAAATGTCAATCAAATGATTTTGTAATTCAGTAGAAGTTAATGTATGACTTAATCCATTATCTCTAAGAAAAGATGCATGGTGAGAATGAAAATCATGCCTATATGTATGTAATCTCGAAGAAAAAAGTACAAAATAAACACAGCCCAAAGGCTGACCAGAGCAGTCTCCATGAAGCCTGCCTGGCTCAAGTTCAGATTGACTGCCCTCATTTGTCTTAACACGCTGACTCTGTCCCACCACCGAGATTACCTGGACCTGTGGGACTTCTACTTGGGTAGGAAAGGGCTTACTTTGGGCAACTGGACAGAGGAATGGGGCATGTGAAAAATGTCTTCAGGTGCTGGGAAGAGGGGGAATGGAGCAGTTCCCCAAGTGCCAGTTCTGCACACATGCCACATCTTCACCAATGTTGGCCTATAATATAAACTTATTCTCAGATTGATCTTCCTGTATGTAGATCTTTGCATGAATCTATAGATTTTGAAGTGCCATTTTCATTTTTCAATGGAGAGAATAAACAAGGTGAAAATACAGCACAGTTACATTGGAACCCAAAGGTTAACAGAGGGCTATGGAGCCAAGTTGTGAATGGCTTCAGTTGAGGGCAGAAGAGAGCCACAATGCAAAAAACCCATAGAGGGGGCTAACAACTACCAGTTGGACAAACTTCAGCTATTAGGCTAACAGAGGGAAGAAGCTTCTATTTTTCAGGAAAATTTTACTGGTAGGGAAGAAGCAAATTTCTAAATTCAAATAGAAAGTGGTCTAGGTTAGAGCCTGAATATCAGATCATGTTTTCTTGTAACCAAAGAACAAACAGTAGGAAGAACAAGAGGAACATTATTGAGAAAGAAGGGAAGTTGAGCCAGTGGTTCCCAAACTTTTTTGGCCTACTGCCCCCTTTCCAGAAAAAATGTTACTTAGCCCCCTGGAAATTAAATTTTTAAAAAATTTTAATAGCAATTAATAGGAAAGATAAATGCACCTGTGGCCGTCACCACCTCCCTGGATTGCTGCAGCATCCACCAGGGGGTGGTAGCGCCTACTTTGAGAATCACTGGTTGAGACAGACAACAGGGTATACATTACCACAGATCAAGAACAGATGGATAAATCATCTAGACAATTGGGAATTTCTAGACTTAATAATAAGCCTGTAGGTACAGTCATTTGGAGACCAACAAAATCTTGCTTTTTTGGTTCTTAGGGTGCTCAGAGTCTGGCTAGGAGGACACCAGTTCTGAGTCTTGACAACCACGCTAATCCAGCTGTTCTTTTGTGTTTGCTACTATGTTTCTCACTCAAATTGTAAGGGATAATTGATGGTTGGACCATATCATCCATCCATAGCCTCAAAATGTCAAGAGATTGAGTAAGACTTCCAGCATTAGACTGTGAGCTCTTTGAGAATAGTTTTTTGCCTTTCTTTTTATCTCTAGTACTTAGCATAGTGCCTGGCACTTATTAGTAGAGCATTTAATAAATGCTAGCTTACTAATTGACTGATTCAGCACATTGAGTGGACCACATGTAGAAGATTTACTGAAAGACTTGGACAAGAGTCAGACAAAATGTCAAGGCACAGATGGGTTGTGATCATAAATTCTTTGGCGCCTGACAGTACAGCTTTGCTCCTACTTCTTGGATATTGCAGATCAGATCTTGCCTTTTTTCCTAGCAAAAAATTTATCATATAATTCTCATTACATGACCATATAGGTCTTTAGATTGTAACACCCTTTATATATAACTAAAATGCATGCAAAGTAGGACAACTTTGCATCAGGCAATTGTTAAGAAGCCAAGTCATATATATATATATATATATATATATATGTGAGTGTGTATGTGTGTGTGCACACACACACACAGAGAGAGAACTAAGCTAATTATGCTTTAGTAATTCAGTCATTTGTAAATTCAGAGTAAGTGATCTGTCAAGTGTAATATCATCTTAGGCAATCTGAATAAGAGTTAGAGTATGCAAAAAGAAAATAGTTATACAGTGGGGGAAGAAAACCACTTAAGTAGTTAAAATATTATTTTCTTCTGAGACTCTTCAATAAAAACAACTTAGGTTTATATCAATTAACATAGTTCCCAAAGAAGATGCAATTCTG